>NC_056749.1:327161841-327431841 GCF_019279795.1 Protopterus annectens | reverse complement strand
CAAATGGAAAAAGAACTAACAGTAATTATACAATGGATATGCAAATTTTCTCAAGTTTTGATATTTTAATAGCAAGCTGGCATTTCCTCATGGTGACAAATATAGAATTACCCTTGAAAAGACAAGCCAGTTACAGTCAGGATAATATCTCTTTCTCACCATTACAAACCATAACAAAATTGAGGCAGTCCTAGTGTTACCAGAATAAGTCTTAAAAACAGTACTCTAAGTAGACCATGTTTAAGTTTTCTCATCCAAGTGAATGAGGTGGGAAAAACATTATGTTTGCTAGAAGATGAGGTTAAAATCACATCACTCATTCCATGAAACACAAAAGTCTTGGTCTCCACATTACTGTGGTATGTGCATCACTATTACCACAACTTGTCCGTGAAAAACTGCAAAAAAATACATTGCATAATAATATCAATGACAGACTCCAAGTGTGCATCATTTACCTGCAAGGAAGATGATCATCTAGAAATGTAGAGAACCAACTCACATTTAAGTATTATTAGCTTAACTAATTATAAGGTCCTGACATGTACACTCCGCAGTAATTCTACTGCTGTACAACACTAAGGGGATTTATAGAAACTACATCAGTTCATAAGTTAAAGTGGTCATACAGGAACAAATTTATTATTTTCATACACTACATGCACATACATTGGAACATAGTATTAAAACAGCTGTATATTAACTAGGGACAAAGTATTCTTAAGATGGGATGCATCTCTGAAAGTATGAGACCCACACAGTTCAACAACTGGGGATACCCAGTGCTGTTTAGGATGTAAAGTCAGGTTCAAGAAGCAGATGAGGCCAGTAATTGAACCCTTTACTGTATAAATGTTATGAAATGGGAAGAGTATGTCTAGTTAAAGAAGACCTGTGGAAGAACTAACAATACTGAACATTCTTATGCTGCTGCAGGAATGAAAATCAAGATGCAAGCAAGTGCTACAGAATCCATGGGCAATACAGACATACAGCTAATAATGACAATCAATATTCTACAGTAAAGGCAGTAAGCTGCCTATATAGCCAGTATTATGATGGTGAAACCCCCCTGCGTTATGCTTCCATGTCTCTAGAGCCACATGATGAGTCCTAAATCTGATTAGGTGCAGACCAAGAAAATGGTTAACAGAATAATGAATCCACTGTACCACTCCACCCCCTCACATGCATCCAGTAAAAAAAACTCCCCTTAGTGTTGTGCAACATACGTAATTTAAATCTCTAACTTTGTGGTGACTGCTACTTCTCTGCATATCCATCAAAACAGCGTGAAGAAAAGCAGTCAGCAATGATTTATCAAGCTGCTGCTCTGCATGAAATTTTACTTCTAGTATGTACAGGTTCAATCACAGTAAGTCAGGCCTCTGTTTGCAGAATGGTTTCTTTCTGAATAAAAGAAAATATGACTTGGGTAAAAGTTTTGTGACCTGATAAGGCAGCAGCAAAAGGGACAGAGCAAGGATGAAGGTAGTACAGGGCATTTTTAATAATATAGGCATGACAGGCAGGCAAAATGTGCTGGTTAAAGCAGGTAGAAGCCATAAGTAATAACTGTTTTGCATTTGTTCCAAGTTACTGATGGGACAGGAAACAATGACTTGACAACTTACAACCTGCCACATTTAAACAAACTTCAAAATTTCCACTTCCGTCTTGTTTCACCTATATAGTTCAGTAACTGTTCATGTAACCAGTTACAGTGATTTTATATTGTTTACGGCATTGAATGTCTGGTTCTTTGGTTCCCTATTAGAAGACCAAAGACACATTCTTTCGAATGCATCTTGGACGAACTCAAAAGCCTGAAATGGCAACATATCTAAGCGGCTTTTAAGCAAATTCTTTCCCTGGGAAATAATTCGCTTGGCCACTTCGTTACTTTGCCGTTTGTGGCACTGTAGTGCAGTCTCGGAGTTGGTATATTTATGTAGGGCGGGGTGTGGGGGGCGAAGCCCCCCACTTAATGTAATGTTTAAAGTATTTTATTTTTATTTTTTTTGTTGGAACAGCAATTTTTTTTCCAAGGAAAAAAATCGGTGTTCTGACAGTTCGAAATTGTAAGCTTTCACTTACATAGGGTCGATTAATCACCGTTCGCTTTTTTAAGCGTTAGGTGATCTAATATAGACCCGGTTCTTTACGAAAGCTGCCACTCTTGCAGCTAAAGAGATCAATGGCTTTTTATCAACACTGCACATTGTCCACCATCACATAACATAAACACTTCAAACAAGGCAATGCTTTCTTGATGCAAAAATAAATAAATACAGTTAATAAAAACAAAACAAAATAAAATTTCCAGCCTCTCATTAGTATGTGCAAGTCCTTCACACTAACTCATGTTTAATAATAAGACACATTGGTTGAATGTATAGAATCATTTTTCAACAGAACAAACAGCTGCACTCTACAGCTCCTTCCTGACAGATAGCCTAAGGGCTACTCAGTTTCTCCTACAATGTCATATCTTCTCAAATTTAACACAGCAGAAGATGAAACTGGCAAAGCTAAAACTGCCGGTAAACAAGTTCCTGAGAAGCCTGCATATGGAGCTTTGATCACAGGCTCTGGTCTGCAGTTCTGATATCAAAGTGACAATAACCTTTGAAAATTCATTTTTTGATTAAAATTTGAGCATCAATAAAAAAAATATTTAAGGAACGGGACAGCAGACACAAACCCATTTTATCACAGTGTTGTCCTCTTCCAGACCTTAAGAAAGTATCTCATGATGAAAGCACGTGCAAACAAGATTTGGAAAGGTGAATGAGTCTAAGTTGACTAAGGAGACACACAGAGATTGCTTGGTCTACTGACAATGTGATTACATGCCCAGAATCAGAACAATATACGTGCTGTCTCCACATACTTCATGCTTATTCTTCTACTTGGCACATACTTCCCTGACTTAACAACTCAAAAAACAAAAAAAAAAAAAAAAAAAAAAACATGCTGCATGTGTGGTCTCTACTTCTGCTTTCCTTTCATTTTATTCTTAAACTTACATAAGACTTAAGATTTTTTAATACCAGGCAAAAAAGTGGGAGAAACAGGGATCAGTAGTTATTCTCCTTTGAGGTGTTGGTAGATTTTATATTGTGTTACTAGACCCTACATATGTTGGCTAATGGGCAAGGTGTAATGCTTGCTTTGCACAGTTCCTGAGCAGGTGTTTTCTTTCATATAGACTTATTATGACAAATTACATCTTCACTCATGCTGTAAGGGCAATGAAATTAGACAAGAACAATGGTGAAATTTAAAAGAAAACAACTTGGGAGAAGGGTTACACAAGCAAAGCTGCTAAAAGTGGTTGCACCCAGCAGAGAAAAGAACAAACACCAATAGAGAAATTATTCTAAATTTCCAATAATATATTTTTAAGAATGAAAGGGCAAAGAGCTACTACTCTACTTAAAAGTCAAAGAACTGCTTCACAAAATAAGTACGGCACACCAGGACCTAGTTCCCCATGTATATGTTATCATTGGATCCACTTTATTTCTGTGATATTACATCCCTAAAAGAAATTGTTTGGTAAAAATTACTCAAACCTGACAGGCTGAGACCACAAACCACTGAAACACAGCTACTTGAGGTTGTCCAGTTGTGAGGCGAATGCATTACAAGCTAAAACATTTTTTACAAGGGTAAACCCACTTTATCCTCCTATTTAAGTGTGGTGTATTATACTTATTTGCAGGTTGCTACCCCTTGGAGAAATAGCAGTCACCAACAGACAAAGGAATGCATGTCTGGGTGTTCCTATGGCAAACTACAAAGTCAGACAACATAAAAAGTAGCAGTCAAGCAGCAGCAACACACTGCTCCTACATGGAACAAATAGCAGCACACGCCCAACCAACTACAAACTCACTCAGTGAGGCATGAGCATCTGTGAAAACCTCCTTATCAGGAAACAGACTATAAGTCTTTATCACCTGCAACAGGACTACCCAGCTAACTCATACTTGACAAGATGTACAACACAGATTTGTCAATATGAGGTGAGAGGATACTTCCAATATTGAACTAATTGGATCAGACAGATTTGATGTTAAATAAAATTAAGACACAAACTGGTGTCCTCCGGTGTTGCACTTGTGCAAAGGTCTCACAAATCCATGCAGGCTTTCCACTGCACTGACATGCAAGAGACATAGTGCAGATGTGGGAGAATCTGCTCACTTCTTTTATATACTGTGACTGTATTTTAGCAGTTTCATAAAAATGTATTGTCTGCTACTGCTTTAAGTAGTTAATTGCAATGTATTACATTGTACCTGTTAGTTGTAGGTAGTTTGTGTGGTCTTGTTACACTTGGGTTCCAAACCAGCTATTCCACATTACAAAGGTGTTTTTCTGCAACCTTGTGGCAGAAGTGTTCTGATCTAACCTGTGTGAGTTGGGGACTGCTGACTGAAAACTTATTGTGTGCTTTTTGATTTGGTAGTTAGCTTAAAACTCGTTTCTCTTTGCTCATATTTAAGCTTTGCATTTGTGTGGTGCTGCTTCATGCAGCAGTGCCCTTGTATAGATGCAAAAGCCTAGAAGCTCCGTTTTTCCCTAAACAGCTGTCTGTGAAACCCTTTCAAGCTTTTATGCTGCTCTTAAGAGCAACTCAGTTGTGCACTGAGCAGCACTGTCTTACTGATCAACCTTAGCCTACACAGAGTATAGTGTTACCAGCGTAGTCCTGTTAAAGTAACCCATTCACTTTCCTAATAAAACATACAGTAAGAGCCTGCTACCATGGACGGGCAATTTTCCATCATCTATCTGTCCAGCCTGATAGACAGGGGTATCTTGAAGCAATGTAGCAATTGTCTTGTGTATACAGACTGTCTGGAATTAAGGGACACTGCCCGGATAATGGAGACTGCCTTTTCTGGACAGCGTATTTTCCAGAAAAAATAAAATCAATTATATGCAGTGTTTTTCAACTGCGGGTCTGGCAGAAATTTCCTACCAGTCCACAGACCCAGATCCATCACCAAGCAACCAAAGCAGTCACTTGGTCTGGGGAGTGTCGTATTTAATTTTAACATTAAAAAAACATTTTTTTTGAAGGGCATTCTTCCTTAAGAATGCCCTTTGCATCCGGCTGCAGAGTGCATCATCGTCACACAAACCTGTTCTTTTCCATGTTCCACGCACAGAATTTAAATACAAAAAGAAGTGCCTCCAGCTGGGATGGTCCTCAAAATCAACTTCCATAGGTGTCTGTGCTGCTTTCATGGACTGACAAGGGACATTCCATGAGCTGTTTTTGCAGATGTGTGCTGCATAGTCATGAATTGCTGTGAATGCCTAAAAGTGTAGCCTGCTAAGTTAATTTCCTCTTTTTGTAATTAAGACTGAACTGATGCGTCAAAACTCATAGCACCTCTGTTTCAATTTGTAATGGTTGTTTTGATTTTTTTATATTATTCAATGCTTACTCTCAGTTTGGAAAGCTTTCCAGACAAGTATCTGTGAACATGTTCACAAGCCCATGGACATGTCTAATACTTCCTTTTCAGTTTTTGAGTACATTTTCTCCACTTTGCATAAATATATATTTGCAACATGATGCAGATCTGTGATTTTGACCTTGTCTTTGCTATAGTATGGCTGCTAAACCCACTGCCCTTGCCTTTACCTCAAGACTGGGTGCGCAGTGAAGGTAAAATAACACATCACTGCAACTGAACTTTGTTTTCGTATTTTTCTAAAGCTACTTGCCATTTTTCAGTTCCTTTAAAAAAACATTGCCTTTGTCTTTAACTTCTTTTACTGGTGCTGTTACAGTACTGAACTTCTTGATAAAGTCTGTACTTATTAATCATCTCTAGAGCCTCTGATAAATTCCTCACCTCATTATTATTGGCTGGTGATCTTATATCATTCAATACATTGACATTACTTAGATATAGACACATATCTTACTCAGAAAAAAATATGAAACCACAAAACTCTAACACTAACTTGTTAAACTCTCATTAGTTCTCTTCAGAGGTAGTCTATGCTTTCTCTCATGTCCCCCTGCCATTTTGCCATATATTATTTTATCACTAATAATTGAGTGATCATGAGTTAGACTAAGATAACAAAAATGGACTGTAAGGAAGTGTGTGTGTGTGTGTGTGTGTGTGTGTGTGTGTGTGTGTGTGTGTGTGTGTGTGTGTGACACAGAGAGAGAGAGAGAGAGATACCTCTCAACCGTCCAGATTTTCACAGAATTTCCAGATTTTTGCTTCATATTTTTGGTCCACTCCTCATAAAATTTGTGATTTTCTGACAAATCTCTAGGATGATCTAAGGGGTGACATAATTAAATAATGACATACATTTGAGTTTCAGATATCATATCCTTCAGAAAAATGCATGCTAAGACAAAATCCATTTCTCTTAGCAACTTTCTAAGTTTATAAGAGCAATATTTAAAATCTGTCCCTATTTTTGGGCCTTTGCCCCCCACCTCCGTTATGTGAGGCTTTTTCCAGATTTTTTGTGCTAAGAAGTTGAGAGGTATGGTCCAGATTTTCTGCTTATATTTTTGGTCTGTTCCTCATAAAATTTGTCTTTCCAAAAAACAAGCCACCCTGATGGACCCCTAATATAAACAGGTTATACAACAACTGAAAGAAACTAATGTCCAAGAACAAGAGAGAAGTGGCTCAGCAGAGGAAGAAATCCCTCTTCAGCATAAAAAAAAAAAAAAACAAATTAGAGATCTTGTCAAGTCCTTCAAAGCTAATTATGAAGCAAAAAACAGCCTCCATAGCTAAGGGATCACAAGCCATTCTTTAACTACATCCGAAATCTAAAAAGGTAAATCCACCTATGCACTGAACTGGTTGTGGATGGTGCCAACCATACTCAACCGGAGGTAACAGCCAACCTGCTAGCTGACAGATTTGGAGAAAACTTCACCACCCTGTCCCCTCTAGTCATCCCCCAATGTACACCTGCCACTACTCCTCAGCCTATTATCTCAACAGAGCAGATCATATTGGTGCTCTCCAAGGCCAAAAACATAGCACTTTGGGACCAGACAACTTCCCATGTTCCACTTTAAACAACTTAAAACATGACCTAGCAGAGACACTTGGATCCCTATTTAACCACAGCCTGAGAACTGACTATATTTCAATAGAATGGGAGACAGCAATAGTAATCCGTCTGCACAAAGGGGTCCCACAGCCGACCCTGGGAATTTTAGTCCCATAAGCTTGACTAGCCTCATTTGCAAGGCCATGGAAAGAATCATTATGGACTTTATTAACAAGGACATAGGTATTTTACAAACTCTGGACTCAACCCACTATGGATTCGTTAAAGGTAGATCATGCCTGTTAAATATGGCTAACTTCTTCTAGAGAGTCACCAAGGCTATGGACAAGGGAAAGACAGTGCACACCATCTATCATGACCCAGCCAAGGCATTTGACAAAATCCTTCACTTGGGTATTATAAACTCTCCCAGTTGGGAATTGACCCCTCATTACCAGATGGGTTGCCAACTGGTTCACTGACAGGACACACATACTGTCAAAGTGGGTGACTTCACCTCTAGCAAAAAAACAGTTACCAGTGGCAAAAAACAGGGTTCTGTGCTGGCCGCTTACTGTTTAGAATTTATTTCTCAGAAGTCCAGGCAAATTTGGATGGCCTGTGGCTGACCAAGTTCGTTGGTGATTGTAAATTTGGAGCAATCATTGAGTCCCCCAATGATGTTAATATAATGCAGACAGGGTTAACACAGACAAATGATTGGTGCCAAAGCCTCAGATTAAAGCTAAACGCAAAAAAATGCATTATTATTCCCTTTGGGAAAGCTGACATCCCTGTTAATTACATTATAGACAGCATCCCCAAAAGTGTAGACCCAGTGGTATGTGATCTAGGTACTTAGGTTGATAGCAATCTGAACTTTGACCACCATGTACCTACAGTAGTAAGGATATCTTTCTATGTGGCACATATAATAAGTAAAGGCATCGCATCTAGATCTAAGAATGTTATAATTCCATTATACTTGACCTTCCTCAGACCAATAATTAAATACAATGCTCCCTTTTGCATGTACCTCAACAGACATCTGAACCAATTGGAGACATCACAGAGGTTTCTCACCAAGATATTAACAGGGTACACAAAGCAAGTCTTACACAGAAAGACTGAAAGCACTGTCACTGTACTCTGTCTCCTACAGGTTGCTAAGGGGTGACCTGTGCCTGGCTTACAGGACAGTCTCTGACCCATCACTTATGTAAATGCTACACATTCATAAATCAAACTGTAAGATGGCCACTCACTCTAGGGATCTTAACCTAGCCTCTGACATGCTGGAGAGATAGATACATCTCGCAGAGACTGCCACTTCTCTGGAACAAGCTTCCAATTCACGTGAAACAGAGCCTCTTCAAACACAACCTATATCAATTGATGGGTGTCTGCAAATTCTTTCCTGGGGCGGTGACTATGTCCCTCTTGGACAGAGGAAGTCAGTACTAACTAGAATAGATACCTCTGCGAACTTCACTCACCTAACCACCAACAACTGGGGCAACATAGGAGAAACATAGCTAGGCTAGTAATGGCTCTAGGGCCATTAGTGTAGTAACCTCCTATGAACCTATAAGAAGCCTGTATCATACCTGCTGTAGAGTTGTCTTTCATCTGAGATGGGATTCTGTATGACTGTCCACTCAAACACCCTCTAACACAAATTAAGTGACAGCACTTGAAAGTTTTACATATACCAAATGAAACACTGCCATGCTGTGCCACAGTGTCTCATTAAAAGCACAGTATTACTATGTAGGCATTGCTCACTGAGTGAATGCTCTGAAAATCAAAAGGAGAAAAACAAAAAATTGCAGCTGCCTAAACCTCCGTCAGTAAACAGTCCTGTTTTTTGTGGCATGTGACAGGAGTGCATTTAGGCAAAACAAATGAAATGAAACAGACTGATGAACTGTTATCAAAGCTATACAAGAAAATCATCTATTCCTATACTGTTCAAGGTTGCAGGCATACAGGAGATATATGAATCTGCATCCTTAAAACTGCCACAACTTTCAAGATGATGTTTAGAATAAATTGAGTCAATATACGAAAAGACAACTCAGTAACAGAATTGTACCGTGCTTTTGGATAACTGTTCTCCTCAGAGAGCACCTGTTGTAACTCTATGGACTATAAACTTGATCTTCAGAATTGCAAAACCATTATTTCAACAATGAAAAATACATTATAAGTCTAAGGTTGCAGTATCTTAGATTAATTCCCTACTCTGATGTACAGTGACCTTGAATTTAGTACCTTAATTAGATGGGTGTGGAGTGTAGTCTCTCACAACTGGTATTTCATGGGATGAAGTCCCTCTACTGTTTAGATGATTAAATCAAAATTAATTATTGGAGTTTAGGGACCAGCAACTGCACCTATGTTAAACAACCCCCTTTAGAACCATCTTTCAAAGTTGAAAACAAAAGGCTACACATACTTTAAGCAAATGAAATCTCAACGGCTGATTTTGCCAACAACAAAACATGAATTCCAGGTCAATACCACAATTAAATATGAGCAATATGTATAGGACTTCCATACGGTCACGTGCTATCCACTCAGACAAGAAAAGAAATAAGAAATGAAAATAATTTGTGAGTAAAGATTTTTCTATGATACAGTAAAACAATCTATAACATATAAATAAAATTACTGATCTGGTAATTAAGATTATTTTTATTCAGTTAATACAACTTATTACCAGAATATGTCTTGTTTACTTTTGAAATAATGTAGAAGCTCTGCTTTGGATCAGACTTAGAACTTGAATCTACTGGGACAAATTAATCCAGTCTGTTTCATAGACCCAATAAGGTGCAGCAGTTCAGGGCAGGTAGGAGAACCATGATGTGTATAGCAGCTTCTATAATACAATTTGCTTCCAGTAAAACCAGTCAACTGTATTTTAATGGGCCAAAGTTTTACCTTATTTTATTTTACCCCGGCTCTTATACTGTAAACACATAGACATATGCAACTCAACGGTTCACATTCACTATTAAAGTTTGTCTTTTCATTGTAATATAAACATAAGAAAAAAGTAATCTGCTGAAACAGTAGACTTGGTGTCCTAATTTACTTTCTAACTTGCTGTCAGAGCAGATTTCACGTTTTTTTTTTTTTTTTGCTGCATGGCACTTTGATCAGCTCTGATGAGTTATTATACATTTCCAACAATTTCTGGTTAAGAAATCAGCACAATAAATTGATTTATAGATAGATTCTTTCTTGTCATAAAACTGTAGTTTTCCATACTGACATAACTATTTTACTGCAAGTGTCTGAAAAGCTTAGCAAATGCTTCCAGATCCAAGCACTGGCGTTACTCAGTAAGACTCTCACAAAGATTGTTCAATACCAGCACCACCCACCCTTCAGAAATGCACGCACACACACACACACACACACACACACACAAAACATACAACATACTTAATAAAACAGTCTTACTCCCCCATGGAAGTCATAACAGATTTTTTTCAGATATTTTGGTTTCTTTTGTGGTATTTGAAATGCTGTGATTATCATAAACCAGATGACAGAGTTGAACCCATTGCCAGATCACTTGCCCTTTCTCATGTTAAATGCATGCCTTCCAGTCTTCTTTCTGTGACTGCCAACTTCCTAAGTCCACATCACATGAGAAAGTGAGGGTGCCAAATTTCCAAAATATTTTTCTTTGGTAAGGGCAATGATAGATAGGACACTGTCTAGCAGTAATGCAACACCACCACATGTGTAAAACAGAGAAAGCCACCCATGTTGCAAACTACCAGCATCTTCTTGTTTTCCATACCAGCAGAGTAGATCAGTGTATGGCAGGCCTTAAAGCAGACGGTTCAGTTGTGTAAAAAAATGCACATACCTGTTAACTTTCTTTCTTTTCCTTTTTTTTTTACTTCAAGGTAATTCTGCATATCTGTACTGCTCGGCACGCTACTGTATAAAGATGCTGTCTTGGCTGCAGTATTGCAAATACATAAAAGGAGTGGGAGTGGAACGAAAGGAAATGAATAAGAAATTCTAAAATTAGAAGTTATAATAGCATGGCAATTTCCAAGTTTTATGGGTTGCTAGTGCGTCAGATAAAGAACATAGATGCATTACTGTAATGGACAGTAAAGAAGGAAGTGATGACTAAGGTATTAAACAATCTGAGGGTATAGGGGAAAAGTGTGAGGGAGGACGTGATATCTGTCTGTGGGGTTTGTGGTGGTGGGGGGACTAGAAATTACCAGCAGCCAGTGATCTGTACTGAAATGAGTCATTTGGTGGGATGGAGGGCAAGTGGTAAAGTGCAGAAGGACTTTGCACTGCAAAGTTAGTACAACTATAAGCAAACTTTGCGCCCTAACAGCAACTTGGTGAAGAGTGTATAGGTAAGTTTCTGTGTGAAGAGACAAGAGAATGACTTAACTTACATAAAAGTAAGAACAAGAGAAGGAAGGAGCAAAAAGGTTGCTGTATGGCAGGCTGCTATGAAAAAGGAAAAAAAATATGAGATTAAACGAAGAATGACAAAATGGAAGCAAAAAAACATGACAGCCCCCCCCCCCCACCCCCACACACACACACACAAACACTGACTCTTCCACTTGCCCTCTCTCATATTAAATCTATGCCTTTATGCCTTCCGGTCTTCTTTCTGTGACTGGCAACTGAGACCTATCAATGTGTGAGGAGAATATGCCCCCCCAGCCCAAAACAAAAAACACTGAGCAAAGATCAACTGCTATACAAAAATCCGGCCGACCGAAGGGCTGCCTGACGACAGGACAACCCATTTGTTATGACTGCAGACGCATCCTTGAAGGACATCTAACAAGCAATGATCACTCCCTGCCATAGTATGAGACTACCAAGTAATCACAGAATGGATGTGGAGTGCATAAGTCATAGCATGTTTGGTCAGATACGTGGAAAGGATAATTCTGCTCTGACATCCATTATACAACTGTGTCACAGTACTTCATATCTGTTCAGTATCCCTGAAAACAGAGGGCTTCTAGACATCTGAAATGTCTTGCCTTTCAGCTGACATTCCAGCATCCAGCTCACTTCTGAAACTTAAGCCGTCTGTAATACTGGCAGAAAAAAATGCCCTAGTGTTAGTCTCATGTTGTCATTTTTAGACCTGTGAATTGAAAGATCTGGTCTTCAGAAATACTGAGTTGTTGCATCTTGCACTAACTTTCCAGCAAGTCTTACAGTGATGCTCACACTGACATTGGAAGTAACAGCTGAACATGTTTTGGTCAAGGCAGTAATGTAGTATAACACAGAGATAGTTGTGTTCCCCCACGTAAACAACTTTATGGTTAGTCAGTGTAGAAAAACATTGTTAAAGGCACTCTTACTTTTTTCTCCTTGGTAAGTGTTTATCTACATCAAGATGTTATCCACATTCACATTACTGCAGACGCGGAATACAACACTAAAACTGTACTTGGGAGATGCCTTAAACTAGTGTCGGTAATTACTTTTCAGGATAACTATTAAATCATTAGCCATGTTAACAAAACTGTTTCAAAATCTTGTACTTATTGTTTCTGCCAAGGATAATGATTTAAAAGTTAATACACAGAAAGGGATGTAGTTTCACGTTATTCTCTCTTTTGTTTATAATACCTCTGTTCTGTTCTTGGTCTGTGTAAGGCATGTTTCCTTTTACAGACACACACACACACACACACACACACACATTACAGTTACTAGGATATATAACTGAATGTCTTGTCTTTGAAATAGTGCATGGTACACCCATTTGGGCTTCCAAGATGCCATGACGCTGCCAGTAGACAGTTTACATCGTGCAGTCTTTGATTTCTTAATAAGTTCAATCTTTTCAAGTTTAAAATAAACAGCTTGATTCATTTGTACACAGCCTAAGGCCACAGCTGTCCAAATTATTTTATTAAATATGACTAAAAACAATGAAAAGGGTATTAAGACACTCCCTGAGGTGAAGAAAAAGGAAATACAGAAAGCAGAAAGGGAAATGATACTATCACTGTCAGACAGATTTTAATACTTCCATCTCTTTCTTGTACATATCTAGGTATTTGTATATTTATTTATTTATTTACTTACTTTATTATTTATTTCTGTTTGCTATCCTGCGTTATCCAACTGAACTATAACAGCCCCTTTTCAATGGAAGCGTGTTTAGAAAAGTTCCATATTTACAATCAACTCAAAAAAGAAACAGAAAAAAAATACATGTCTACGTAATGCTCAGTAGGAGAGTAATATTCAGAATTAAATCAGTAGACATTTATGATAAAAGCTACTTAATTATCCCGGTATACACATTTACCAATTTACATAATGGAAATCTACTTACATCAAATTGTTAGGAGAGCAGAATGAGACTTAAGAAGATAAAATAAAGGCAGTGTTAAGAAGAATGTATGTAAGACTGAAAGAGACTAATTGTAATTAAGGATATACAAGACTTTACTTAAAAATTCAAAATAAACCAGCAGCAGAGCAACATTAACTAAAACAACATCAGACATTTTTTGGTACATTCTAAACAAATTACTGCAATACCAAGAACAAGACATTGAGGAAAGAAGCTACCTTTAAGGGTACTATTTGTATGTTAAATAATAGCACATTTGCTGTAATGTATGAAATGTCTTCTTTATCACATCATTAATGCATGCTGATAGCAGTAAATGCAATAATTTTAATAGACCCTATGTAAATGTGCCAATAAATGGAGAGAGGGTGGTGCCTAAATATTTGCTCAAAGCAAATTTTGGGTGAGTAGATGACAGGGAAAAGAGCAAAACTAGAAATAGTAATATAAAATACCTAAATCTAACAACATGAATTTGTTTCTGATTTGCTTTATTGCTGCTGTACTGTTTACCTAACACAAGTTGCTCTAGCTGTGAAATGTTCTTCATGACTTGCTAAGATTCTTGGGTTGGCCATTTAATATACTCTGCAAATGGGAAGGCCTCTGAGCTGAGCACAGGTATACATGGAGATATTTTGCTTTACATTATGGAAGGGTGGTAAAAATATTAAGGTAAGTTAATATGTCACAGTCACAAAGGAAGTCGGCAGCATCAGAAGATAGTTTCCCCATTGCACAGTTTTCTGAGCTAAGCATTACCACTATTGTCTGAGACATAATGTAATTGTTCACACTGGATAACACTAGGGAAAGAAAATTCCCAAACGTGTTGGTTGAGAAAAACAGCAGAGTCAGCACATGGCTGCAGAGATCAACCCATCCATCATCAACCCCTATTCCCATTTTGCACATGGGGTCGGGGTTTCACTTCAACAGTGACAAATCATCTCTAGTCAAGGTTTACATCGCTAGGTGGCTAGCCCTGCTGTGGTAGTTCATCCGTACCACTCACTTGCACACACTCATACTTATAGCCAACTTGCAGTGTCCAATCCACCTACTGCATGTCTTTGAAACATGAGAGGAAACCATGACCACAGGAAAGACATGCAGATTCTGCACAGAAGGCACCCCAGCCAAGAATTGAACCGGAAAACCTCTTGCTGTGAGGCAGCAACGATAACCATGGACCACTGTGGCCGCCCCATGCGGGTATTGTATGCAATAGCACACTTTGGAAGTATGCATGCAACAGCAGACCTCCAGCAAATATCAAAACTTCTGAATTGCTTCTGTAAAGTTTGGCTGTTTGTTAAAGGTACAATATAATTTTGCATTTTGTCACACTTGAGTACAGCATGCCAACTTACAGTGGCACAGTTGTGTCACTGTGCACAACTTTAACAACTGTGCAATAAAATATCTTTCCTTGTTGTGCTTTTAAGGGATAGAATCAGCTTATTAATGAGCTGTCATATCCTATCTAAAGCCCACAAATTTAGAATACTATGCCTCTTCACTCCTCTGCATCATACAGTGACTCATGTTAGAAGCAATACTGCAGTTCATCATACCTTTTAATAACAAGTTAATGCATCTCAAAACTCGCAGACATTTTGGCTTGTTCTTATTGCATTCACCAGTTCCTTAATTCTTGTTTTCTTTTACCTTCATGCATACCAGGGTTGTTATTTGCTGAATCAATCTGCTTTTCAAAAGCACTTCATCTACTCTACTGAGCTACTAGTCATTCATTTTAACATCTAATTCCTATGTGAGGCTGCCTTCCAATTTAATTAGTTTGAAAAGACAGCCCTTTCATGAACTTGAGCTTCTGACCCAAGATTTAGAAAAACCTGCTGAATGTGCCACCTTGAGATGTTTTCTTGGGCACAAGGGTAACAGTGCCTTTAGGCTCATGTTCCATTTCTTCCTGTTCCCCTGCCTCAGCTGTAACATTACAGAACAATCAGGCTTTTACCCAGGTCACAGAGCTTATGTTGGGAATCCTTTGTTTGCCTAGCTTATGAGTGACAGCTGCCACAATGAATAACTGTCATCCGCAGGGCCTGAAGGAAATCTGACTGTGTGTCTTGAAAGGGAAAGAGACGATATATGTGAAAAAGTATGAACCACACAGCTGGGTGATACCTGCCATGTTGAGAAACATTTCCTGTCTACCAACTTTCTCCTTTAACAACTGAATATAAATTTCCAGCTTCTGAGCTTCTACATTTCAAATTTTATCAGGAAATTAAAGGCGACATGAACGCCAAGGGCTTGAAACTTTCAGAGTGGGACAGTGATAATTCAAAAGAATTGTGCAAATTACAACTGAAACTGAAAAAAAAATAGTTGCACTTACATTTTATCCCTGCACTCTGCTATGAAATTAACGGTTTTTAGTAAGGATTATTATTTTATTTTAGTTATTTATTTTGGGGTGGGGTATAGTCTGTAGCACAGATATGGAACTTTGTTCATTCTTCTTCATGCATTAGTATGAAATCTTTAACTCTTACATAAAGAATGATCACAAATTAATGAAAAATCAATTTTCTGATTTTGTATAAATGGTTATTTCACTTCATAGTTCGGGGAGTTCTGTAGTCTTTTTTGCGTACACCTTGTTTAATGAGTTTTTATTCACATTTGCTTGAAGAGTTTTTCCTCATAAAACCAACAAGTCAACAAATACCTACAGATTTTGTAACTGCCATCTAAAAATGTCTACATTGGATTTGCTGTTGATTCAGACATCTGAATCATGCCAGCCTGTTCAAACTTCTAACAACAACACAGTACGAAAATGTAAACCTAATTCTGTGTAATGAAGGTTATTCTTAACTCCAAGGATGTATTTTGTCTAGATCAGTAAAGTTCTCCATATCTGGTATTTTTCTTTCATTCAATGATAAAATAAGAGCAAAGTGTCAATTGTCGCATTGTCCTGTGTACCAAGCAGCATTTTTAAATGGCTTATAAAATGGTAAAGGGTAGAAAAGCAGATGTGCATGGAATGAATCACAAGTGTCAAGGGATTTCATTGTTGCCATAATTTAACCCTATGCACAGCAAAAACTTATACTAACCAATGAATTTAAATTAAGTCAAAGACAGAAGTCAGACCTGAAGCTGAATAGCGACTTGTCAAAGTTTTATGATTACTCACTTTTAATGCCTCCCTATCTCAACTTCCCTGCCCTTTTAGTTTTTAGCAACAGAATGACTTGCCAGAAAGGCAGGCAAATGCACTTCTGGCTCTAACAGAAGCAAAAAAACACTGCATACTGCATGTAAGGCCAATAACTTCCATATCCACAAAGCCCTCGCACTGGACTGTCATTCTTATTAAGATTCTAATCAGTGTGCATGCGTGCACACTTTGTTTTACTGTGGGAGTCCTACAGACATCAGGCTATCATAGAGAGAGACTAGGCTGAAAAATAAATACCCTCACTGTAGTGAGGAATTGCGCAGTTACATACTTGCATTGTCACTTACGTGCCTGACTGCAAACAACTGGGCTCTACAGTTAAGCAATGGGTTAGTCTAAGGGGGGAGCGAAGCCAGGGCATTGGCATCTCAAACAAGATTAGGACTGGTACAGGTACAGTAGAAGTGGTAGGGGGAGTGCAATGAAGACCAAACTCCTTTCATGGTTTTCTAAATAACAGTCACTCCAGTCAACAGTTGGCAATTATAAGGAGTAAGAATACCTAGAATAAAAAAAAATAAAGACTCTCTATGGCCCGAAACTTATTGCTGTGGACTGATGTTGCATAATCTCTGTTGGCATGTTTAACTCTGAAAACTCCGGTCTAATTACAAGGCATTACAATGCCTGCACAGCTGAGGGAGGAAAAGAGTGAATGGCTGATGGGTGCTGTCAGCTGGCTCACCCATTTCAGGTGAAGAATACAAAGGGAACACTCATCAATCAAGCATAATGTCACAGCAGCTGAGTTAGTGGACATACAAGTGAATGTACAAGTAATGTGAACAAGTGAAACACGTTTTCACCTTTATCAACACATGTCCTTCCTGTGGTCGCGTGGGTTTCCTACAGGTGCTCCGATTTCCTCCCACATCCCAAAGACATGCAGTAGATGGATTGGACATGCTAAATTGGACCTAGGTGTGAGTGTGTATGTGTGTGCCTTCTGTGGAAGGTTGGATGCCGGGCTGGCAACTCGACACCATAAAACTCAACTGCCAATCATGAGCAGACAGATGATCTGCTGTGGTGACCCCTAACCGGGAAAAGCCGAAAGAAGAAGAAGAACATATAGTATGGCAAGAGCAAGTAGTACGGATCATGTAAGGGATTCAGACATACCAAAAAATATTTACTTGTGTGTATTCTGCATCCCCTTTTTCCAAGAGAAAAAGGTTTTCTACAAAACAAGCTTAATGTTACTTTTACATTCCTCTAGTACACCAAACTTACACATGATGCAGCTCTAGAAATATATTTTAAAACATTGATTACACAAATTGTAAACTGCAAAAAACTGACTCAAAATTTGAAACTGCAACACATCGACAATCTAAAAAACAAATCTAAAACAGATGTTAAGCAATCAGGTAAGCCCTACTGTGCACCCCACCCCACCCCACCTGGTAATTATGTACACCCACTGTAAGATCACACTACAGCTAGGAAAGAGCAAATCTCCACTTCCTATTGTACCATGACATCAGGCAAACAGCTACAGACATATGTCAATATTTTGCAGATTCATACTTTTGAGTTTTATGTTCTGCAATTCAGTGATATGTCTGTTTGACATTTACTATGGGTACCCCAAAATACAACAGTTGTGTACATGTAAAAATACAATAATGGTTCAGTTGATGAGAAATGTGGTGGAAGAACTCTGCAGGTCTTACCACTTCCGTGTGATATGCGTGGTCCCGACAAACACCCACAAAAAATTTTTCCAAAATTCTAATATTTACCAGGTATAACTCACTGGCTCTATGGCCTATGGCCATCTTAGCCCCTTATAAAAAATGCCTTCTGACCAACCTATTGCCATGCTTATCCTTGTGCACCTTAAAATCATTCTACTGTCCATGTCAGCATCATTTATTTATTCCAACTATCCCTCTTCAACCCCTACTCACCTGCAATGCTTGTGTAAATACTGTAGGTTTTTGAAAATAGTATAAATATTAGAAATATAGAAACTCTTAGTCATCAGAAATTGGTCTAATTACTAATATGTAATCCATTGTTAAATAAACCAGAAGTACACATCATCATTATACAGGTACTGTAAAGCATCACTAACTACAGAACATAATCCTTTCAATTACAATTATAATTCAGTTCATCAGAAACACTTCATTAATATGTCCCAACTGTGGCCTGGACCAGTGGTAGACCGGGTATAAAGCATTGACTACAGTCCAGAAAAGAGTTGCAGTTGGGCACTTTAAAATACAGGTACGGAGGATGAGCATGACTATCTTGGGGGGCACAGCTGCACATGAATGTGACTTGATTTCCCTTTTTGAGACCGGGAAACAAGTATGCAGTGCCAACTGTATGTGGACATGCCAGTTCTGCTGATGCCCCCCACCCCCCACTTGCTACATTTGTAGCAAGCAGGCAAGCAGTTGTTACAGTGTATACTATGCAAGGAGCACTACATTGCTCTGGTTTTAGTTAAAAAAAGGAAAAGAAGGAAAAACTCTTTTTTCCTTTTTAAACTGCAGCAAACTGCTTGACACATTTGTTGTATTGATACAGTTTGTAACACGCACCAAGTGCACCACAGCACTCGTTTGATTCTTGACATAAAAAGAAAAAAAAGACTCTTTCGTTCTTTTAAACTGTAGCAAACTGCTTGCTACATTTGTATCAAGCAGTTGCTACAGTTTAGATTACATACAGTTTTACAGTGTTCAGGTTTGACCATAAAGAGCGATCAGGACTGGCCAGTTGTGTCCTCTAATACTCTGCATGAGGAGAGGCTGCCTACTTTGCTCCACCCTAGCTATGCTTTTGCCTGAAAATACTATGCTTCAGACAGCCCTTTATCTGCCAGCAGACCCATTCAACAAACACCATCACATGCAGCTGTTACACCAGCAGTATATGATGTAAATGCATCAAAGTCTTTATCTAAACTAACAAAGTATATTCTTATAACCCACACCCTGTACATACTTCATATGATCATACCACACTGTATTTAGGTTCCATGTGCTTAACACAGACCTGAACCTATCCAGGGAAAGTAAATAACAAAGCCAGATCAGGAATTCCTTATAATCTTCTTCATTAGCTTATCAAAGATTGAAAGAAGTTAAATAAACCCTTATTTTTGTTACTGACATCTATACGGACTAAGTACTGGTTTATTATGGGTCAGTATAGACTAATTCACAAATGTATTATATATTCAGCAACTGCATTCTCACTCATTTGGAGAAACTCAAAGAAAATGTTATCAAAACCAGTAAAACCAAATATGGCAGGCAGCTGAAAAGGTTTTATGAGAAATAATGATCTTGCTAAAGTATTTATGATTGAGAAAAGGTGTCTACTGAATTGAGATGTGGTGTTTAGGTGGAAGCAGATCAGAAACTGGGTGGGAAATATTTTACTCTGTACATTTCTTTATAGGTACGACAGAAGCTACAGCCATTAAGGAGTTGTGGTAATGGCAGCCACTGTCTTGTGAGTTTCTGTTTTTAGCTACTTACTACTTTAGCAAATTTTTAACACTGACTTGTACAAATTTTCTTCACAGACTTAGTATTTGAATCTGATTTGGCAACACTTTGCCCGAGACTGACTGTTCTTGTAATAATTTGTATGGATATGTACTAACTTAAAAAGTTTCTGTTAAACTATGATCAAGTACATATGCACACAATTTATTAAACACATCAGCCTGCACTGATTTGCTTGTTTTTTTTTTTTTTTTTTTTTTTTTTTTACTTTGGCTGTCCCACTGAGGTACTTCCATGGACATTCTGCAGCTTTTATTAAAATAGAACGGTATTGCCATCCTATGGGCTCTGCAAAATCTCACAGCCCGTTGCAATATCTCCAGCATATTCAACTCCTTTTTCCGTCAATCAAAACCATATCTACTCATTTTATCAGAAAACTGGAAATTATTATTCATAGGTTCTTAGGTTTATAAGCAAGTACTATTCCCAAAAAATTCTACCTAGAAAAAAAACAAACAAACAAAAAAAACCCAAAACAAATGAGTTTGCAACAGCAGAGAGTTTTGCATAAAGAAACAGAAATACACACACACGAGGCAAAAATGCAGTTCCCAAGTTCTTCCCCATCTGTTAAGCAGTCGTCTGCGGCCTGTAAAAACATATTACTGGCACATGCTTGCCAAACACTATGACGGTATGTAGTCAGTTCCCCATTTCCGACAATTTTGTAGCAGTCTGTAGTTTTCTGAATAACAACTGTGATGATAAACCTTTAAACATGTTACTGCCCTTGACAAAGCTTTATCAAAGAAATCCATTTCAACTCTGGGATTTAGACAGAAACAATTACATGCACTGGCTTAGTCTCCTGGCTCATCTTATAGGTTCATAGGTTCATAGGTTCATACTAGGCTATCTGCCCGAGGGCATTTACAAGCCTAGCCCATCGTTTTGTGGCTTAGGCCACCCCTTTAGTATGGGGAACTATACCCATTATTTTTCTGTGCCTCTGTCGAGCAGTGACACTGAGGTAATCCCTGGGGTATATCTGCGATCTCCCATCCATTGGTCAAGATTTCTCTTGAACAAGGCCAGCGAGGTGCTCTGCCTCACATGTACCGGGATTTTGTTCCACAGCATAGGGAGTCTTTGGGTGATGAATCTATCCCTCCAGCACGTCCTATTAATAGCCGTGTCAAGGTTTAAGTCTCCGCCCTTGTGGCTCTGATGGATCTAGATTTTTGAGGTGAAGCATATTCATCAAATCTGGGTTTGACATGGCCTTGTATGTTAGGCAAAGGTCACCTCTGAGCAAGCGTGCGACTGAATAGAGCTGGAGTTCTTTCAGTCGGGCAGCATAGGACAGATTTTGAGACCCTTTATCCTTTTGGTGAGGAACTTTTGTGGCCTCTCCAGCTGCTGCAAGTGTCGGGTCAGATACATTCCGAATGGGGCATTGTACTCAATCATTGGTCTGATGAGTGATGAGTAAAGGGAGACTATGACCTCCCTTGATCTAGATGAGAATCCCTTCATGATAAGGTGGGCAATGTAGAAGGTCTTCCTAACTACTTTAGCTACATGGGTGTCGAATGACAGACTACTATCAACCTGGGTCCCCAGGTCCCTGATAACTTCTTCTGTGCTCAGTGGATTGCCACCTATTTGGTAGCTAGGGGTAACCTTGTTTTTCCCGAAGGGTATGACTATGCATTTTTGGCATTTAACTTTAGGCCGTGGCTCTGGCACCAGTTATCCGTTTCTGTGAGACCCTTCTGAAGGATATCTGTGTCAGATGTGTTTTCTACTATGGCCCAGTTTGCAGTCATCTGCAAACTTTGTCAGCCATAACCCTCCTGTGTTTGCTTGTACTTGGAAAAGTAGATGCCAAACAAGAGTGGGCCCAGGACTGAGCCCTGTGGGACACCACTTGTGACAGGCTTTGAGTCTGACATGGCGCCAGCAGCTCTGACCCTGTGGGTTCTGTCACTCAGCCAGTTTGCAACCCATCTTGTGATGTATGGGTTGACATTTAAGCTGATGAGTTTTTCAATGATACCCGAATGGGGTATTGTATCGAAGGCCTTAGCCAGATCGAGGTAGGCTGTATGGACTGCCTTTCCCTCATCAATGGCTTTGGTGACTGTTTGAAAAAGTCAACCAAGTTTAAAAGGCATGATCTGCCTTTGACAAAGCCAAACTGGGTTGGATCCAAAGTCTGCAAATTCCCTATGTCTTTATTTATGAGGTCCATTATGATCCTCTCCATGGCTTTGCAGATAAGGCTTGTCAAGCTAATGGGCCGGTAATTTCCAGGGTCGGTGGAGGCACCGCCTTTGTGAAGTGGTACCACAGTTGCAGTGCCACTCCTGGGAGTGCGTATCCAGAGGTAAGACTTTGATTAAACAGCTGTCCTAGCTGTGGGTTTAATTCCTCATTGAGTTCATGGAGCACACAGCCGGGGACACCATCAGGTCCCATGGATGCTGTGTTTTTGCTTTGGAGAGAGCAGTTCTCACTTGGGCTGGAGATGTTTGGGGGCTGCAATCGTTTGGTATAGATATCTCTCCTTTTGGGGAGGGGAGAAGTTTGCACTGAACCTGTCAGCCAGTATGTTGGCAATGTCTGTAGGATCAGTAATCTTCACATCATTTTGAACTAGCTCTGAGCATATCTGGGAGTTTCCTCCCAGGTTTCTAACATAGCTAAAGAAGGCCTTATGATTGTCTTTTGAGTCTTTAGCTATTTTTCTCTCGAAATTTGCTTTGGATGATTTTATGAGAGCTCTTAGTTTTTACTTATAGTGATCAAGGGTGTCTTACCTTTTAAGGATTTTGCTCTATCTTGTAGTAGCTTCCTCCTTTTGTTGTAGAGTTTGTTTATGGCTGGGGTCCACCAGACTGGATGCTTGCCTTTGGTACAAAGAGTCTTTGTTTTGCTTGGGATTGCCTTATCCATGCAGTCCTGCAGGTGCTGGTAGAAGGCATTTGTAAGTGATTCAGCGGCTTGAGTACTGTTTTCCGCCGGCTCGGGGCCTTAAAGGAGACCACACTAGTCTTTAGAAGTGTGAAGTCGGCTTTTGAGAAGTTCTTTACTGTGGTCTTTTTATTTCAGGTGGGGGTGGGATGAGGACCTCCAGCGAGATTAGTTTGTGGTCTGATCTCACCAGTGAGGGGTACACCTCCGGTGTTGAACATTGTGCTCCCATGTTCGTGATGATGAGATCAAGTATGTTATCTCCTCTTGTGGGGATGGTGACTAGTTGTTCCATGGCATTTGAGTTTATGAATTCCAGGAACTTTTGGGCTAGGGTGTTTGGGCTTGAGTAGTGTTCCCAGTCTATATTAGGGTAATTGAAGTCACCTAGTATGATGGTGTTTGGTGATACATTTATCCCTCTAGTGTTTTCAGGAAGGCCATGTGAGGTTCCTGAGTTTGTGAGGGTGGCCTGTAACATGCTACAATTTGCAGAGCAGTCTTGCCTATGGTTAATTGCACCTGGATGGTCTCCGATGCATCGTGCGTTGCCACCAGTCTTGAGGTGTGGGTGTCCTTGATGAATATGGATACCCCCTCCTTTCTTGGTATTGTCCAGATTTTGGGGCGGAACGCATGATATGAGGTAAAACCTGATAGCGCGGGTGCTCTCAGGAGCCTTGAACCAGGTTTCTGTCACAGCACAGACATCGATGTTCTCCATACTGAGAAGGGCCTCGAGTGCGTGCATTTTGAGATTTAGACTTCTGGCATTGAGCAGCATTACCCTTAGTTTTTTCCTTTTTGTGTTCTAGGGTGGTAGGTTTAGAATTTGAGCCTTGCCTAAAAAGGCACTATGGGGTGGCAAGAGCCTTTGCCAATATCCGGAATCCCAGGGTGACAGGTGCAAGCCGTCCCTTGCGAAGCAGCGTGGCTTGTCCAGCATGTCATCCCAGGCAGACAGACACTGGATCCCCTTTGAATGACACCAGTGTTTAAGCCAATTGTTAAAGCTGATCATCTTATCTCTGTATTGTGGCATCATTCTTGGTGAAGGTAGGATACTGCTCAAGGTCAGGGTCATACCTGTCTGGGCTACATAATCAGAGAGCTCCTCAATGTCTCTTTTCATGTAGTCCAAGGAGGTGCGTCTCAGGTCGTTTACACCAGCGTGGACAATGACTGAATCATATTTGTACCTGCTGTTGAGAGACCTGAGTGCTTGCGTTATGTGGCGGATTCTAGCGCCCGACAGGCAGCTTACTGTGACCTTCTCCTTACTCAGTCTGGTGAGCGGGACGTCAGTGTGTCTGACTATGGAGTCACCAATGACTAGTGTGTCTGGCATTGTGTTTGGCCTTAAGGGCTGTGACTGTTTGACACTCTGACTGTGAGGTCTATGTGTTGCAGGTGTTGTGTTCTGAGGTGGTGGTTGTTTGGGTGTCTGCTTTGGTGGCCTCTGCTGTTTTGGTAGATTTTTGATCAGAGCCTCCGAGTATGTCTTTGTGTGTTTATGTGTATGATTTGAGGTTGTAATGGTAATATGTGAGACTGGGTCTATAGTGTGTGTGGTAACCTTCTCCTCCTGACTGGTCTTGCCAGTCCTATGTTGAGAGAGCTCAGCCTCCAGTTTGGCCGTGTAGTTGCATCTCTCGCATGTATTTGTGTTTTGTGGGAGGAGGAGAGGGTTGTCTGTGTACATGAGGCAATTGTAACATTGCCTCAATATTCCCAGGTTCACCAGCTGAGCAGGAGAGGACACTAGCAACTGATCCCTCGACATGCTAGAAGGAATAGACAAAAAACTTTAAAAAAGATTCCGGGGACGTGGGTGACCGAGAAATGGGGGGTTGCCTTTTTTGGGGTACTATCTATGACAAGAGTGCCGTATCAAGGTAATAAGTACTGTAGGAGCAAGTGCTACGTTTAACAGATAGAGAATAGTCTACTTGGAGTCAAGTAGAGATGATCTTTTTAATTATAGGATACGCTGATTAGATCAGTAGTATAGTTCGAGGAAGGTAGTTTTAAGGGAAAATTTGAAGAGTGGACTTTAGGTAGCCCGAATAGTTTAAACCTGCTTAACCGGCGCTGCCCTAGTGTGCAACAGTAGCAACTCCGCGCTAAATCGGGCTAAATCGGGCTAAATCGCGCTAAAGCGTGCTTTATAGCAGGGGGCTGGATAAGACAGGAAATGACCCAAATTGGCCAACAAACCACAAGTCACTGCCCTAAACCACTCCTCCGAGGACAAATGAAGGAGTTATGGAAATGACCCTAGTGGCCAATAAAACTACAGTTTCAAGTCAGTAACCACCTCTCCGGGGGGCAGGGAAGCTGCTCAATGTTAGTCACTCCCACTGATAAACACAGAGACCCTCCTTCAGCCCAAGCAAAAATGGCCTCACAGAAACTTTCAAACAGTTCAGGAACAGCAAGCCTGTAACTGAACTTTTTTAACTCTCAGAAAAGTGGGAAAAAAGCAAGATTTTTTTTTTTGTTTTTACAGAGATAGCAGAGGTTCACAAGTAATATCAAGTTATAACAGTGCAGTAAATGACCCCACACAAGAGTGCTAGGTCAAGGACAGAAAATATGCAAGTTTTAAGAAAAACGATTTAAAATTAAGTGCAAACAGGAAATTCAGCAAACAGCTTTTGGTTGTGCTCTAAATACAGCTACTAATACAGAAATCAAGTTTAACAAGCCAGAAAATGCTCAAGCTAGGCAGCTATGCAGAAAAACTTAGCAAATAAACAGAGAAAAATACTTAAAATCTCAAAAGTGGCTCCCTTCTTCTCTCAGCGTTTTTCCTCTTGGAGGGTGCTTCACCAACAGCCAACAAGCCTGAAAAGACGCTCAAACCACGAGGCAACTAGGTTTTAAGAGAGGAAGATGAAGGAGTTATGGAAATGACCCTAGTGGCCAATAAAACTACAGTTTCAAGTCAGTAACCACCTCTCCGGGGCAGGGAAGCTGCTCAATGTTAGTCACTCCCACTGATAAACACAGAGACCCTCCTTCAGCCCAAGCAAAATGGCCTCACAGAAACTTTCAAACAGTTCAGGAACAGCAAGCCTGTAACTGAACTTTTTAACTCTCAGAAAAGTGGGAAAAAGCAAGATTTTTTTTTGTTTTTGTTTTTACAGAGATAGCAGAGGTTCACAAGTAATATCAAGTTATAACAGTGCAGTAAATGACCCCACACAAGAGTGCTAGGTCAAGGACAGAAAATATGCAAGTTTTAAGAAAAACGATTTAAAATTAAGTGCAAACAGGAAATTCAGCAAACAGCTTTTGGTTGTGCTCTAAATACAGCTACTAATACAGAAATCAAGTTTAACAAGCCAGAAAATGCTCAAGCTAGGCAGCTATGCAGAAAAACTTAGCAAATAAACAGAGAAAAATACTTAAAATCTCAAAAGTGGCTCCTTCTTCTCTCAGCGTTTTTCCTCTTGGAGGGTGCTTCACCAACAGCCAACAAGCCTGAAAAGACGCTCAAACCACGAGGCAACTAGGTTTTAAGAGAGGAAGATGAAGGAGTTATGGAAATGACCCCTAGTGGCCAATAAAACTACAGTTTCAAGTCAGTAACCACCTCTCCGGGGGGCAGGGAAGCTGCTCAATGTTAGTCACTCCCACTGATAAACACAGAGACCCTCCTTCAGCCCAAGCAAAAATGGCCTCACAGAAACTTTCAAACAGTTCAGGAACAGCAAGCCTGTAACTGAACTTTTTTAACTCTCAGAAAAGTGGGAAAAAAGCAAGATTTTTTTTTTGTTTTTGTTTTTTACAGAGATAGCAGAGGTTCACAAGTAATATCAAGTTATAACAGTGCAGTAAATGACCCCACACTCTCCCACCCTAACTACTTGCTTGTTTATACTCGGAGTTCGGACCTGAGTTCTGCTGTGGCGACCCCTAACCGGGAAAAGCCAAAAGACAAACAACAACAACTTACAACCAGTAGAACTTATTTCACTAGTCACCACCAACCAGTTCCCTTCAAGCAATCCACTAGAAAAGAATAGAAAAGTATGTCATTGCAAACAGTGCTGTGAAAGCATACCCAGCACTTAACTGAAGCTTGTAAATTCCAAACAACTTATTTCATTTGATGGCTTATAGAAACACTTCACCAGTGTAGTCTTCCAGACACGACAACAATAGCACAGATTTGGTTATCCATTCAGATGTGTATCTTCGGAGAGACTGAAGAATGCATGACAGAATTGTACCCCTTTCACACACTGTGTTGCCCTGCAACCCTTTATTCCTTTTCAAAAGAACTGTGTCAGTTGGTAGGTATTCACTAGGAAGACTCAACTTCCACTCTGGAAAGACAGGAGAGTGGTCTACAGGCTGTGCATCTAGCCAAAGTCATGCTGGCCATGAACAGCTATAAATAGTTCCTCATGACAACACTGATGACATAACATATAGATGTGCAAGTATGTGTTGTCTGAAACAGGTTTTGAAACTATTTTTCTGAAAAAATCATCTCTGGTATACTCTGGAATATTGATGAAGAGTCTGCATGTGAAAATAGTGATGCGAAGGATACACTGACAGTTTGTTTAGTAATGTATTTTGCAGGCAATATTCTAGACGTTATTAAAAACACTGTAAACAAGAGCATCAATAATGTTAGAAAACAATCTGGTGTTAAAACTAAAAAAAGTTAAAACCAGAATTTAGAGCAGAATCTGGCAATACTGTTTTCCTGAAAACAGCTTACAAACTTAACTTATGGCATGAAAACTGCATTCTGCAACCGCAGACCCTTTATGTATAGCATCTGCATACAACCTGAAATTTAAGCGCTATGTATACTTACTTCATTTTTAATCATCAGATCCAGTTCCTCAACAATACTAACCCAAACTAAACATAGTTGGAACAGTATCTTTACTAACACAGTCATTAAATTCAAAAGTGCCCTGTTCATTACCTTGCGTTTCATGATTCTGGTTTCATTTTTTTCCCAAAGGAAATGCATATAACTGACAGTTTTTATTAGCAGATTCAACTGTGTGCCTTTGAGGGTGTTGTGTGCCTCTTCTGCATTGTATCAGTACAATGCATTTTCGTATTATACTGGAAAGAGTCAGTGAAATTGTGTCATAGGAGATCATACCTTCAGAGTTTCAAATATTCAGCTCTAAGGTTAAACAATTACTCCCTTCCCTTGAAAGTACAATGGTTAGCAGCACATGACAGAAACAAAGAAAAAAAAATTGTAGGAGACCAGTGATGCATAACATAACAAATGAGGCCCTGTCTGACCCTGTGCAAACCTTGGTACCATGGTGTTATTATATTATTACAGGCAGCTAAGCCAAGCAGAAAAAAGGTCTCTTGAGAAACTCACTGAAGGAAGAGGAACTAGAGGAGACATATTCACATGAAGTATTGTTGGTTCTGTATGCAATAGCAGAAGGGCTTATATCTGAAACTACAAGAAAAGGAAAATGTGCATATGTCAGACAGAATAGGTCCTACCTGACAAAAGCTACAGCATTTAAGGAAAAAAGGAATAAACTAACCCAAGTGTTTAAATCCAACACAACAAGAAATGGGAAGGCAGAAGAGTAATTGGTTTTAGTCTTAGCTGTGCTGTCAAGGGTTGAACTAGATTTTACTACCAGTGTTAATATTTACCACTTAAAAACAAAACAGAGTAGAAGGCAGTCCCTTTCTTGGGTAGAAGGCAGTCCCTTTCTTACAAATTGTGCTGCTTAACAACTGGTAATTTAAGGAAGAGCAAAAAGTACAAGTTATGTATAAGCAAAACCAGTGTACATATATAAAACACAAATGCTAATCAAAATTAATCAACTATGAGCATTTCACATAATGGAGCATTTTTACACCAACATCCCATCACCTAATACCCCTCCATCACAAATAGCCAAAAGCTTTTAACAAGTACTTCAAAAAATCAATAGCAGGCCTACTAACTAACATTCCTAACACTGGACCCCTTCCACCTTTTAACCTATTTACGTACCAATCCTATACCATCAACTACCTCTAACCCTGTCATTAATAACCCCCCATTCAACAAAATGTCATATATACTCCATTCTCATTTCAGCCCATAACTACAGACACCATAAATAAACTGCTACAAAAACTAAAACTCTGCTCCACCTCGGGTAATAATTTTCCACCACACTACCTCAAATTGGCTGCCAACTCAATCGCCTACCCATTCAGTATACTTATAGCTAGGTCTTTAATTAATTGATTGATTGATTGATTGAGTTATTTATTTATTTATTTATTTATTTATTATGTTTGTTTACATGGTTATGTCCATCTGGGCTAGAAGCCTATTTTCAGCAGAGACCAGGGGAGAAAAGCTCCTGACATACAGTAGAGAAAATCTAATACTACTAACAATATTGAAATAATTAATAATGTTTGAAATGTATTAACATTGTAAATAAAAAGCAAAATATTAAATAATGGTAACCACAAAAATATAGTTTCAAAAACAGTGTGTATGAGCATACAGTAATTAAAAGGTGACATATTTTAAACAAGCAGTGGCAGAAAAATGGTTACAGTATAAGATCAGTATGATTGCCTATGATCTAAGTCCAGTCTAGCTGCTAATAGAAAAAAGTAAGAAAAGTTAGCCAGGTGGTAAAAAAACAGTAGCCATAGGGTATGATATAGTTAACAGAAGGAGCAGAAATAGGCAGTATAGTCAGAGAGTGGGTAGACTTAGCCAGGAGTATGGCAGGAGCAGAGACAATGATTTGTTAGATGTTCTTTTAGGAGGTGTTTGAACTCATAACAGTTAGGTTTTTTGCTATGGGCTGAGGAAGAGTGTTCCAGAGCTTGGCAATTTTGTAAGAGTAGAGGGAGGTGCCTTGAGTGTTGTGAGGTTGGCTAACCTTTAACATTAGTTTGAGGACCTAAGTGACCTGAAATTTAGATTAGGTTGGATTAGGTTAGTAAGTGCAGGGCAGTCATTTGGTTTGTGAATTATTTTGTGGGCTGTGGTCAGTTGATTGAGTGTTAAAAGGTTTGGGAGTTCTAGCCAGTTGAGTTGGGAGAGTACTGAGCAGTGGTGGGTTCTGTATGGTTGGCCTGTAGCGAACTTGTTAATTTTGTTGCAGCAGGATTATAGATTATTTAGGTCTGTTTTGCGCAAGTTAGTAAATATCTGGGATCCGTAGAGGAGGGTGGAAAGCAGTTTTGAGCGGGCAGTGGCTAGTCTGGCACTTTCTGTAAGAAAAGGTTTGGCTCTACATAGGGTGCCAAGTTTGGTGTCGACTTTTTTGATGGTGAGGGAGATGTGGCTATCAGATCTTAGGTTGTCATCTATTATGACACCTAGAAGTTTGGTTTGGTTAGTGGGTTCTATTTTGATTCTGTTTGAAGAAAGTATTGTTAGAGGGGACTGGCCTGATTTGAGTTTGTTACTTCCAAAAACTATTAACTTGGTTTTGTTACGGTTTAGTATGAGCTGATGATCTGTGAGGTATTTTCCTATATATTGAAAAGAAGTTTGCATTTTTGTTTGTAGTTCCTGGGGTGTGGAGGGTGAGCAAATAAGTGTGGAATCATCAGCGTACTGGACTATAGAGGCTAGCTGTGCTGCACAGCTGAGGTTATTTGTAAATATTGTAAAGAAAAGAGGGCCTAGTATGGAGCCCTGGGGTACTCCAATAGAGATGGGTAGCAGGGGTAAAGGGTGTTTTCCCATTTGGTGGCTTACTGTCCGTTAGAGAGATAACTATGGAACCAGAACAAGGCCTGATTTATTCAAATCAGCGGATGGCAGTGCAGTGGTAGCATTGTTGCCTCACATCCAAATCAGAAGTACCAACCACATGGAAACAATCTCACATCACCCCCATCCACAAAGGAGGCAACTCTATTGAACCAACCAACTTCCGTCCTATATCCATCTTGTCACCCATATCCAAAGTTTTTGAGAGAGGTATCCATCAGCAGGTAATGCAATACTAATTGCAAAACAAACTTTTAATCCAAACCCAACATGGTTTCTGACCCAGCAGCAACACATCTACAGCCCTATTATCCTTTACAAGGCCAGAGATGCAGGATCCTATAAAGCATTAGTACTCCTTGACCTCTCTAAGGCCTTTGACACAGTCTTTTACCCCTAGTACTGAACATACTGTCTAACTTAGACTTCACACACAGTAAAATGGTTTCAGAGCTACCGCAAGGATTGTAAGTAGTGAAATGGCCCAACAAACTCTCACCCTTTCTCCATAACCATAGTGGAGTTCCTCAAGTCTCCATCCTCAGACCCCTACTCTTCAACATTTTCACTAACAACCTTCACATTTCCTCACACCTAGAGCCCTCATTCAATTTGTAAGCTCCTGAGCTCCCCAAGCCTTTCTGTGTTGGAGGGAAGCCTTCTAGCTTATCAGTGGGAGTGGTAAGCACTAGGTAGCCTATCTACCACAGGAGAAGAGGTTTCTGGCCCATAAATTATAGTTTATTTGGACGTTTGGGAAGCTCTTCCATCTCTTTCAACCTTCTGATTCAAAAGCCTGTGTTTGTGCTTGTTTCCTGCCTTTCCTGTTATTAGTCTAGTCCAGGTACAAATTTGCTGTATCCAGGACTCTTTGTAAGCTTCTGAACCCCCCCAAACCTTTCTGTGTTGGACGGAAGCCTTCTAGCTTATCTGTGGGAGTGGTAAGCATCAGGTAGCCTATTTACCATGGGAAGAGTGGGTTTTGGCCCATAAATTGTAGTTTATTGGCCGTTTAAGGCAGTTTTCCATCTCTTTCAACTTGCTGGCTTAAAAGCCTGCGTTTGCACTTGTTCCCCACCTTTTCTGTAACTAGTCTAGTCCAGGTACAAATTTGCTGTATGCAGGACTCTTTGTAAGCTTCTGAGCCCCCCCAAGCCTCTCTGTGTTGGAGGGAAACCTTCCAGTTTATCAGTGGGAGTGGTAAGCACTAGGTAGCCTATCTACCACAAGAGGAGTGGTTCTGGCCCAGAAACTGTAGCTACTGGCCGTTTGGGCAGTTTTTCCCATCTCTTTCAACTTTCTGGTTTAAAAGCTGCACTTGTGCTCGTTTCCCACCTTTCCTTTTACTAGCCTAGTCCAGATACAGAGTTGCTGTATCCAGGACTGTTGGTAAGCTTCTGAGCCCCGCAAGCCTTTCTGTGTTGGAGGGAAGCCTTCTAGCTTATCAGTGGGAGTGGTAAGCACTAGGTTGCCTATCTACCACAAGAGGAGTGGGTCTGGCCCAGAAATTGTAGATTTTTGGCCTTTTGGGCAGTTTTTTTTTCCATCTCTCTCAACTTTTTGGTTTTAAAGCCCGTGTTTGTGCTTGATCCCCACCTTTCTCGTAACTAGTCTAGTCCAGGTACAGATTTGCTGTATCCAGGACTGTTTGTAAGCTTCTGAGCCCCCCAAGCCCTTCTGTTGGGAGTGCAGCCTTCTAGCTTATCAGTGGGAGTGGAAAGTACTAGGTAGCCTGTCTACCACAAGAGGAGTGGTTCTTGGCCCAGGAATTGTAGTTTATTGACCATTCGGGAAGTTGTCCATCTCTTTCAACTTTCTGGTTTAAAAGACCACATCTGCACTTGTTTCCCATCTTTCCTGTAACTAACCTACTGGAAAACACTAGAAAGCCTTAAACTGATATAAACCTTCTAGCTTAAAAGAGAGACTTTGGAGGGATTGAGTATCAGTTTTCTGTATTTTCTTGCTGTACTTAACTGTTTTCTGCCTAAACGCTGATTTTCCAGCACTTATTGTGATTTAAAAGCTTGTTTTTTTTCACATATTGTACTTATTTGACTGCCTGTACTTTTAAAAGGTTGTTTTTGTTTAAATAAATTGTTTAACAGCTGTAGGCTACACACTAAAGTGTGATAGCCTTTTCTGATCGCTTGTAGTCGTTTAAAGCTGTTTTAAGTGTACTTTTTATTGTTTTTGCCTTATCTTTTCAAAAAATAAATAAATAAATAAATTTCTTGTTTCCTGCCTTTCTAAGCTAGTATAGTCCAGTTTTCAGGCTAGTGCTGAATTCAGGGCTGTGTTACAAGCTTCTGAGTTGCCCATACCTTACTTGGATAGAGTGAAGTTTCTCTGTTCACCTGTGAGAGAGGAGAACTTTGAGCAGCCATCTGTCCCTGGAGGAGTGGTTCCAGCTCAGAAGTTAGTAGTTTAAAAAATGCGTTGCATGGTTTTGTGTGCCGGGCAGCACTATTATTACTAGCTCCACTAAGTCTTCTTCAGTTTTTCACTTGAAACTAGTCTAACTCTCAACCTAAGCACTCAAAAAGCATCCTATAGTCCAGCACTTGCTCAGACCTAATAGCAAGCAATAATATACCCCGACACTTGACTGCCCAGCAGGGCAAGGCTCTTTATCCACCCCTCACCAACCAAGCGACTAAGCAGCTCACCCTACTATTCAGGCATGACCAATGGGCAGCTTCAGGTGTACTCTACAGTCCAGCTGGTGAATCTGGGTGTCCTGAGGCAATGTTACAACTGCCTCATGTACACAGACAGTCCTCTCCACCTACCACAAAACACTAACATATGTGAGAGGTGCAATTATACAGCCAAACTGGAGGCTAAGATATCTCCACCCAAGACTGGAACAGACAGTCATGAGGAGAAGATTAACACTTGCACCACACCTCCAGCCTCACATAGACCTACTAAACCAGCACTGGCAAAAGATACACATAAATACACAAAATCATACTCGGAGGCTCTAAATAAAAACCTGAAAAAGCATCAGAGAGCTCCAAAGCAGACACCCACAAAACCTGCACCTCCCGTCACAAACCAGACAACACATAAAACACAAAATCAATGTGCCGCACAATCACAGCCCTTAAGGCAAAATAACATATCTAACACACTAGTAATAGGTGACTCAATAGTCAGGCACACTGATGCCCCACTCACTAGACTGGACAAGGAGAAGGTTACTGTTAGCTGCCTGTTGGGAGCCAGAATCCACCACATAACACAAGCACTCAGGTCACTCTAGAACAAGTACAAATATGACTCTGTCATTGTTCATGTTGGTGTGAACGACCTGAGCCATACCTCCCTGGACTACATGAAGAGAGACATGGAAGAGCTCTCTGATCACGTAGCCCAGGCGGGTATGACCCTGACCCTGAGTAGCATCCTGCTCTCACCAAGAATGATACCTCAGTATAAAGAAAAAATTATCAATTTCAACAACTGGCTAAGCTTCTGGTGTCATTCAATGGGGATCCAGTGTCTCTCAGCCTGGGATGACATGCTCGACAAGCTGCATTGCTTTGCAAGTGACAGCTTGCACCTGTCACCCCTTGGCTTTCAAATACTGGCCAAGGCTCTTGCTGCCCCCAAAGTGCCTTTTTTAGGCAAGGCTCAAAATTCAAACCCACCTCCGTAAACAGCACAAGTAAAAAACTGAGGGTTATGCTACTCAACGCCAGGAGTTTAAATCTCAAAATGCATGCGCTCGAAGCACTCCTAAGTATGGAGAACGTCGACATCTGTGCAGTAACTGAAACCTAGTTCAAGGCTCCAGAGAGCACTCCAGCACTACTGGGCTACAACTCATACCACACATTTTGGCCACAGAACACGAACTGAAACACAAAAGGAGGGGGTGTATCCATATTCATCAAGGATACCCACGCATCCAGGTTAGTGGCGCAGCATGATACCTCTGAGATCATCCTTGTGCAACTAACATCGGGCAAATCTGCAATGCAAATTGTGGCCTACTACAGATCACCCTCCATGACCCAGGACCACCACTCCGCCTTTCTGGAGACAATGGAAAACATGAAGGTCCTACCGAACACCCTGATATTGGGAGATTTCAATTACCCTACCATTAACTGGGAAAACTACTTGAGTACAAACTCCCAGGCTTAGCGCTTCCTGGAATTTATCAACTCAAATGCCCTGGATCAGCTGGTACACTCCCCTACCAGAGGCCACAACATATTGGACCTGGTCATCACCAACATGGGCGACAGGTGCTCCGTAACGGAGGTCAACCCGTCACTGGTTAGATCAGACCAAAATTAATTACCCTGGATGTCCACAGCCCACCACCACCCCCAACCAAAGAAACCACAGTGAAAAACTTTTCTAAAGCAAACTTCACCTTACTTAAGTCAGAGGTGGTAAGTTTCACAGCCCCCATGCTAAAGGATAACACTGCCCAAGATGCAGAATCCTTTACAATTGCACTCTATGAGCACCTACAAGGATGCATGAATCGTGCCATCCCTAGCAAAACAAAGACTCACTCCCCTAAGAGAAGGAAACCAGTCTGGTGGAACCCTGCCATAAACAGGTTATACAACAAAAGGAGTACACTAGTTCAGAAAAAAAGCAAATCCCAAGAAGGAAAGACATCCCTGATAAGTATCAGTAAGAAACTAAGGTCCCTCATAAAATCATCCAAGGCTAACTTCGAAAGAAAAATAGCCAAGGACTCGAAAGATAACCACAAAGCCTTCTTTAGCTATGTCAAAAATCTTAAGTGGCAACTCGCAGATATGCTCTGAGATAGTGCAAAATAGCACAAAATATACTGAACCTACTGATATTGCCAACATACTGGCAGACAGATTCAGTGCAAACTTCACCTCCCTCTCACCTTCAAAAGGGCCCACAACAATACCGGAAAAGTGTAGTGTCCCGGAAATCACAGAAGCACAGGTGAAAACAGCCCTTTCAAAAACCAAAAACACAGCATCAATGGGGCCAGATGGTGTCCCAGGCTGCGTCTTGCACGAACTACAGAACGAACTAACCCCCCACCTAAACACGCTGTTCAGCCTCAGCCTCTCCACAGGCTACGTGCCCACAGAATGGCGCACAGCAATGGTTATTCCGCTCCACAAAGGAGGAGCCACAACTGACCCTGGTAACTATCGCCCCATAAGCCTGACTAGCCTGGTCTGCAAGGCTATGGAGCACATCATCATGGAACTCATTAACAAAGACATTGGGAACCTCCAAACACTTGACCCGACCCAGTTAGGCTTTGTTAAGGGCAGATCATTCCTACTAAACCTGGTTGACTTCTTCGAGACAGTTACCAAGGCCATAGACGAGGGAAAGGTGGTTCACACAGCCTACCTTGATCTCGCCAAGGCGTTCGACACCATTCCTCACTCAGGTATTATAGAAAAACTCACCAGCCTGAACATTAACCCCTACGTCACAAGATGGGTTGCCAACTGGCTTAAAGACAGAACTCACATGGTAAGAACAGTGGGCTGCAGGTCTGACTCTAAACCAGTCACAAGTGGTGTCCTGCAAGGCTCAGTTCTGGGACCCCTACTGTTCGGCATATATTTCTCAGAAGTACAGGCAAACACAGGAGGACTATGGCTAACCAAGTTCACTGATGACTACAAACTGGGAGCCATAATTTGACTCTCTGGCTGACAAGGACATCCTCCAAAAAGGCCTTACAGAGACAGACACCTGGTGTCAAAGTCATGGCCTCAAGCTAAATGCCAAAAAATGCATAGTCATCCCGTTTGGGAAAAACAAAAAACCCACGAGTTAGCACATAGGTGGCAGCCCCCTAATACAGAAGAGGTAATAAGAGATCTGGTGACCCAGGTAGATAGTAATCTCTCCTTTGACAATCATATTGCCAAAGTAGTTAGGAAATCCTTCTATGTGGCCCATCTAAATACTAAGGGGTTCGCATCTAGAAATAAAGAGTTTATAGTGCCCCTCTACTCATCACTCATCAGACCCATCATAGAGTACAATGCCCCATTTGGGATGTACCTCACAAGACACTTCCAACAACTTGAAAGACCACAAAAGCACCTCACCAAGAGGATTACTGGCCTCAAACATATGTCCTATGCAGCCCGACTGAAAAAACTCCGGCTGTACTCAGTGGCATATCGCTTACTCAGAGGTGATCTCTGCCTGACTTACAAAGCCATGTCCAACTCAGAATTGATGGACATGCTCCACCTAAAGAAATCCAAGTCACTGCGAGCCACACACTCTAGTGAGCTAAACCTCGCCACAACAATAAATAGAACATGCTGGAGGGATAGATTCCTGTCACAGAGACTCCCCATGCTTTGGAACAAAATTCCTAACTACATTAGGCAGAGCCCCTCACTAACACTCTTCAAGAGAAGCCTTGATGAGTGGATGGGTAACAGAAAGTACACCCCTGGGATCACTTCATTGGCTCTGCTTGACAGAGGCTCAGTTAATTAATCAATGGGGTGGCGAAAGCAGACACACTCTGGCTAGGCTTATAAATGCCCTCGGCCAGATAGCCTAGTACCTACCTATGAACCTATGAACCTAATAAGCTGATGATTCCACTATAATCTGTACCACTCAATCACTACCAGAACTGCTTTCAAAAACTCAACAGTCCTTTACTGCAGTCAAATCCTGGCTAAAAATACCCAAATCTTTTTTAATCCAAGGAAGACTAAACTAGTACTCTTTCACCCCAAAACACCTCCCTTGTCACCAATCATTTCAACATTTTTGCAACTGACAACAATGTCATAGAAATAGTGGAGGAAACCAAACTTCTAAACGTAGTCATTGACAACAAACTTTCCTTTTATCTCCATGTACAGCAAATATAAAGAACACTCGTCAAAAACTTGGGACTCTTATATAGAAACAAACATTTCTTAACTACAACAACCAATACTCCCCTGCCAAAAACCTTTTTACTTCCCTCCCTTCTTTACGGCGCCCCTGTCACAACTAATTTAAAAACTTCTACCTTAAGCAAGACGGAACAGTGCTACAACAAAGTTGGAAAGTTTGCCACAAACTCTAACTATTGCACACACCACTGTAAACCGCTACTAGAACTGAACTGCTTGAAGTCCCTAACCAACTTGTTTTCATTCAGCTATCCACTTTGCACAAACTTATTTTCAAGCCTACTGCCTGCCCTGTGCTAGCCAACCTAGTTACACCTTACACACCAAATAGATCCCTACGATCAGAAGACCAAAATCTCTTAGCTATCTCAAAACCCACAAAAAACCCCCCAAAAACAAAACAAAAAAAAAAAAACAGGTCACTCTCTGTATTCATTTTCTGTCTCTAAACTATGACACCAGGTCTATACCTGGCCTAACTCTCTTTAAAGCCTCTTTAAAAAAATCATCTCAAAAGCATGTGGCTCTGCTCCTGTACAAATCCAGCCTAATGCTCAGCTCTTGCTCTTTTTCCACACTAGCTTCATCCTCTTCTTTTTCTTCTGTTACATCATACTCCTTCACAGTCTGCAAGATCCTAAAGCTCTCCTAACTCCTTCTCTTGTTTCTATGCCATATCCTTAAGCTACTGCTCAGCCTGTAATGTCTCTATTCTTCTTAACTTTCTCTATCTTTCTGCATCACTAACCCTTCAATTATTATTTTCCTAACTTAAACCAACATTTTATTTTTCATGTACTATAACAGCCAATGTCATACATTGCACTACCTACATACTTTTGTATATACTTCATCTGTTCATAGGCTATGTATATGTTCTTAGAATGACTAAAATTTTCTATAATAAGTTGATATAATTGTCTAGATGTGCAATATATCTTGTAACCCAGTTTTTGTTCAATCAACCTATTTTTTTTATAGTATTCCTCATGTCGCTTGTATTGTTTGTGGACTATACTGTATTTGTATTGTACTGTATGTGGAGCTTTTCTCCCCGGGCCACTGTTGAAAACGAGTTCTGTAGACCCAGTTGGACCACCTTGGTAAACAAATGTAAACAAATTAATAAATAATAGTTTAATCAGTTAGGAATACATGGTATATTAACACATTTAAATTGTAATAAGCTAAGCACAGAGTAAAACTCAGAAAATTAAACTGACTCATTTGTTTCCTTCAAATGTGAATTCCAAAAGTGTAATTATTATTCCACAGTGTTATCTGTAATATACGGTTTACCATCAAATGCTCGACAGTAACATGCTCAACAGCCACCTCCTCAACCATGGTAGGAGCCACTGTTGGAATGTCGACATTCATTTGTATGTCAGTTTAAAAGGACGTACACGGGCAGGGAGTTTCAGCATGTATTTCAATGGGAGATTTCCATCTTAAGGTCAAAAGAATTTGTCGACGTTGCTGTGTCGATCATACTTCATATTCATGAGTCGACGTTATTTGTCGCGGAAATCACCGTTTGTGGACGTGATTTTCGTCCTTTTGATAGTAAATTGTAATATACAGAGAATCAATAACATTTCTCATGCTGCCTCCACTGCTACCTCCCAAGAACACAGAAGCACGCACACACACACACACACACTATGATCAACACTTGTACTGCCTTACAACGAGTGTACTTTGCAAGAACAGAAAATGCTAACTGAACTAGAGATGCTAACTGATGTGCTATAAACTGCTAATAATATGTTGTAAGAAACATACTCATCACTTTTGCATGTGAATGCCTGCCCATTCAAAGCATCACCTTCAGTAACATAAAACATCTGCAGAAACTGGCCCTGTGCCAGCAAATGCTTAAAAGACAGCTTTTAATTGTTTAAGTATTAAGCAAACTAATGACACACATACTTTGTGCTACAGTTCATCAAACATTACTTGCACACTCTGACCAAACTTAAACAAGTTTAGAATACAGTGAGACAGGAATTGACAATATGAACATTTTTTTATAAAACTATACATTTCTTTTTTTTCTTTCTGTGAATTAAAATGCTGTTACAACCATAAACAAATGCACTGAAATAATGATATACCTCCACATGAAATGGACAATTTTGGGCTGCACCTCTTGCCTACTATTACCTCATTTGCATGTAATAAAATACCTCTGTAAAACACATTAACAATCAATTACAAAGAAATACCTGCTAGAACTACTGCTTATAAATACTCTGATGAGTGACATTTTGCTATTGCTATCCTTTGTGTTGTAGAATGGAAGCAATACCTAAATATATTGTCCACAAACAAATTAAAGACCTTGATGATAAACTGACAAAAATGTTTTGTAGCACACCTAATTTTTGTTTGTTTTTTTATACTCTGTTAATCTTGTGAGACAGCTTAGTATGCAATAGTTTTATGTTTTTTTCTTTTTTTCCCTAGGATTTTGACTGAAAATATAAACTGTAATTGAAGGAAAAACCTTAACATGAAACTGAGACCGCCAGCTCATGAAAGGAAGGGGGTTTCGGTGAGTGAGGTCTTCTTATGTCAGTAGGGAACACTGTTACTTGCTTGACAGCTTAAATGTTGCATTTATTCAGAAACAGAAAAAATATATACTTATGATGTTCATAGATCAAAAACAGATCTGCAATCAGTGTAGCTAACTGTTGTCTAAACATAATTTGACCCTGCTTTTTAACTCTCTGATCTCAAGATTCACCAAGATTTACTCTGCTTGCAGGTGAAACAGATGACAAATTTGCAAGAATTCAGCCAAAGATTAAGTTTAAATCATGGCATCGAGTCCTTTATACTGATAACAGCGTAGTCGTCACCACAAAAACCTAAACCATTGTAATTGCCCAACAAGGCTTACTGCACTTATATAAATTAAAAGGGTACAATACAAACAAAAAGGTACAAGACTAAGAGACCCTTGTAGGGTGCTCTGCCCCTTTCTAAATTCTCATTCTGATGTATCATCTTTGGCAAACATTATTTTGAACCACTGATTTATGATTAACAAATAGAAAAAAATGCCTCTAGGTCCAGATGATATTCTCTGGTATAAAAACACACAAGTGTATACTGCGTCAGGGAACAACGCATAAAATGATACTTCATCTTAATGTTTAACCTTCATAAGGCAAGTGTGACTTCTTAGGCACAGATGAAAATGACAGAATTTATCTGTTTACTTATTTGCTTTTTTTGTTTATTTATTCAAATTACTGCTGTGTTGCCTTATTGGGCACATAGAAGGGTGCCAGAAAGTTTACTGAAAGACAATTAGGTGCTGGCAAGTTATATTACACTAATCAAATCTCAAAACACTCATTGTTTTCAATGGTAGTGTACTCAATTTGTTAGTGAGTTGTAGGACTATGTGTATGCTGTTAGGGGTGAGAGTTTTTTTTTTTTTAAGGGGGGGGGGGTCTTTTTTAAGCAGTCATTGTTTTCTGTGTTGGTATCTGTGTTGCTACAGATTTCTAACTGCTCACTGGCACAGATTCTGTTTGGATTAGAGATTTCTTCGACTTCATGTTTACGAGGCCCTATTGTTGATATATACCCATTTTGGGTGGTGTAGGAGGCTTGCTCACCTGCAAAATGATTTTACTGTATTTTTTTTTTTCCTTGTTCTAAAAAGTTATTACACTCACTGGTTTGGCATTTTGATGTTGTTGCAGCTGAGGTGTTTTGTTTTGGTTATTTTGCCATTTTTTTTTTTGCTTTTGGAATGGGTTTAATTCAACAGAGTGTCATACTTGTATACACGCACATATACACATATTTAAGTTAACTGAAGCAAATTAAATTTATAAAAAAAAAAACACATACTCGGGCCTCTTACAATCATGTGAACATACACTTACTTGCTCTAAAGAGAGACAAAAATAATGACAAAAATAAAAAAGCTCCTTTTATTATGAATTTTACTTTATTAAATGACTACATACTAGCAGCAAGTACTCACAAACTACTCACTACATGCCAGTTAAATGCAGGAGCTGCACATCCCCACTGTGGCAGTATGGCATTTTACTCAGTGCTCTGATTTCCTCCCACATCCTAAAGAAATTACAGTTGTGTACACTTACCATAAATGTAGATGTTCCGAGTGTATTCACTGTTGCAGTCATCACACTTTGGTTATCCTGCCAGGGGTAGCCCACAGTCGGCCAGAATACCAGAGGCTTAGTATTTCTGTGTTGGTTGCTTTCGCTTCAGGACTGGCGTCAGGTCATCAGGGGTATAAAAACAGGCAGCCGACACCATCATATCAGTTTTTCTTGCCCCAAATAGGGAGCTAAGTTATGGTGGAAATACACCACCAGTAAAAAGCAAGTATCAGTAGCCCTGTAAGGGGTTAGAGAGAGAGAGAGAGAGAGAGAGAGAGAGGGACAAGGGGGCTGGAGGGTGGGAAACCAGGACTGCAACAGTGAATACACTCGAACATCTACATTTATGGTAAGTGTACACAACTCTACTATGTTCTTCGTGTTTCACTTTTGCAGTCATCACACTTGGGTTGATTCCCAAAGTTGAAGAATGGGTGGAGGCAGTCAAGAAGAGTTTGGGCTAGCTAGTATGCCCTGCCGGACTGCTATTGCAAACCCCGCCCTGGAATTGGAAAAGATAGGCAGGTGGTAATGCTTGGTGAAGGTATGAACAGAACTCTAAGTAGCAGCTTCCAGAATGTCCCTGGTAGGGACTCCTCCGAGAAAGGCTGTAGAGGTTGAAGTTGCCCTAGTGGAATGCATTCTGAGACCCTGAGGGGGTGGTTTCCCATGGTGATTATAACCAAAATGCATGCAGTGTATTCTCCATTTGGAGATGGTTTGTTTTGATATGGCCTTGGTGCAAAGCTGACCAGTAAATGGTCAGACTTCCTGAAAGGCTTAGTCCTATCCAGGTAGAATCTGAGCTGTCTGTCCACATCTAAGGAGTGCAGGATCCTTTCCCCCTTATTTTGAGGATTAGAGAAAAATGTGAGCAAATGGATAGATTGGTTGAGAGCCACACTGGACACCACTTTAGGCATAAAAGTAGGCTTAGTCCAGAGGGAGACCCTGTCAGCATGAAAAATAATGAAGGGTTCCACAACCATAAGTGCTTGTAGCTCAGACACTCTTCTAGCTGAAGTGATGTCCAGAAGCAAGGCTGTTTTCTAAGAGAGGAATTTTAACTCTGCTGATGCTGCAGGCTCAAAGGGGGGTAGCGTGAGCTTTTCCAACACAAAATTAAGGTACCAAGCAGGGGTGGGGGCTCTTCATGATGGCCTTAAGGTGTTAGCCCCTCTCAGGGACTGTATGATGAGAGGGTGAGAGAAGACAGGTGGCTCAGTACTGTAATGAGCAGAGATGGCAGAGGCATGGATCTTAATGAAAGAGAAGGACAAGCCTCTGTGGAGTAGGTCTGTTAGGTAATCCAAGATGAGAGGTAAGGAGGGTTGTGCTGTATCTGCTCCTTTAGAGTGAATCCAGGAACAGTACCTTTTCCACTTATCAGCATAGGATTTCCTTGTACTGGGTCATTTGGCTTCACGTATGACATCCAGTACTTGCTTGTTTAGGCTGGCCACTGGAGGAGAATTCAAGGAATAAGCCAGGCTGCACATTCAGGGTCTGCAATTGCGGATGCAAGATCTGTCCTTCCTGCTGAGTCAGGAAGGTTGGGATCTGAGGTAGGTGCCATAGTGGCACCAGTGACAGACTGTGCAGTAATGGGTACCAGTGTTGGCATGGCCAGTCTGGGGCAATTGGGATTGCCCTTGATCTTTCCTGCCTTATCTTGCATAGAAGCAGAGGGGAAAATGCATAGATTGAGAGGTTTGCCCACTGGAAGGATATGGCATCCACTTTCCAAGCCTTGCTGTGAGGTAACCTGGTGCAGAATTTGCTGAGCTGATGGTTGTAGGGGGAGGCAAATAGGTCTACCTTCGGGGTACCCCATTTCTGGGTCAGAGGGCTGAAGATGTGTGCCATTCATGTGGGTCTAGGCGATTTCTGCTTAAGTTATCCGCCAGAGAGTTTTATTTGCCTGGCAGGAATTGAGCTTGCAGGTGAATATGTATGGCTGAGCCCGTGTTCCACAGGGTCATGGCTAGCCTGCAGAGTGGATAAGAGTGGGTCCCACCCTGCTTGTTGATGTACAACATCACTGTGGTGTTGTCGGTTTATATTAGAAGGTCCCGGTGAGAGTACGGATCTGAAAGCTGTCAGGGCATGCTGAAGAGCTAGCATCTCTTTTTGGTTGATGTGCAGATAAATTTGGTTTGGGCTCCAGTGGCCCTGAATGCACCTGCTGTACAGATGTGCACCCCAGGCATAGTTTGATGCATCTGTGGTTAGGGTCTGGGCGGCATGGGGTTGTGTAAAGGGAAGTCCCTTGTTGTGGTTGCATGTTGCTGCCCAACAAAGGAAATCTTTCCTTAGACAAGGTATTATAGGTATGATAGTCTCCAGGTCCCGAGAATGTTGGCACTAAAGACTTTTTAAGTACCACTGCTCTATTCAGTCGCATACCGTCTGCTCAGAGGTGATCTGTGCCTGACATACAAGGCCATGTCCAACCCGGAATTAATGGACATGCTCCACCTCAAAAAATCCAAATCCACCAGAGCCACGAGAGCAAGAGACTTAAACCTCAACACGGATATAAATAGGACGTGCTGGAGGGACAGATTCATCACCCAGAGACTCCCTACACTATGGAACAGAATCCCAGTCCATGTGAGGCAGAGCCCCTCACTGACTCTGTTCAAGAGAAATCTTGACCAGTGGATGGGAGATCGTAGGTTTACCCCGGGAATCATCTCTGTATCACTGCTGGACAGAGGCACAGCAAACTAATGGGTATAGTATTCTCATCCTAAGGGGTGGTGAAAGCCACACACACTCTGGCTAGGCTTATAAATGCCCTAGGGCAGATAGCCTAGTATGAACCTATGAACCTATGAAGTGTCCTCATATGCAGACTGACATATGGAATTAGCAGAATGCAGGAGGCCATGAACCCTAGAGCCTGCAGGATTTTCCTTGCAGATTGCTGGGGTCTGATGGTCATTTGAGCGAGGCAGCCTGTCAGATAGGCTTGTTTTTTCTGGAGTAAGGAATGCCATCTGGGATGCTGTGTCCAAACTTGCTCCCAGGAATACAATTTTTTGACTGGGGACTAGTTTGGATTTCTTTTCATTGATAGTGTACCCCAGGAAGTTTAGAAGGTCCTTTACAAATGTCAGGTGCTGCAACAGCTTTTCCTGACTGTCTGCCTGAATCAGGCAATCATCCAAGTAAGGGTAAATGTGAATCTTTTTCTGTCTGCAATAGGCAATGGCTGGAGCCAGGCATTTTGTGAAAACTCTGGGAGCAGTGGATAAGCCAAAGGGAAGTGCAGAGAACTGATACTGCATAGATCCTGCCCTGAAATGTAGATATTTCCTGCAGGAGTCCGCCTGACTGGGATGTGCAGATAGGCCTCCTTTAGATCTAGGGTGGCTAACCAGGCATCTTTGGTCAGCATAAGGAGAAACTGTTGTAGGGTGAGCATTTTGAATTTTGGTACCACCAGGAAGGTGTTTAGAATGGATAGATCTAAGACTGGGCGCCATGTGCCCTCTTTTCTGGGTACCAGGAAAAGTCCTGAATAAAAACCTTGGCCTATCTGTTCTGCAGGAACAGACTGAATTGCCATTATTGAGAGCAGGGAATGAACTTGGTTTTGTGCCTCTGCCCACTGGTTTGGAGGAAGGTCTGTGAATCCTTTTGGGGCTGGCAGCATGTGGAAATAAAATTGGTACCCTTGGGATACTATGTTGAGGACCCATCAGTTGTTGGTGATGGGGGTCCAGTTTTTTGCATGGTGGGCAAGTTTTCCCCCTGGGGCATGAGCAATTGGGCAGCGGTGAGGAGTGGAATTGAGACGTCATTGTGAATTCTTTCCATAAGGGGGTGGCTTAGCACTCCCTGTTTTAGAAGTGGAGGTACTCCATTGCTTAAATCTCTGCATACACTGAGACTGTAATCTGGGGGGTCTGTTTCTCCTGGGTCTAGTTTGAGATGGCCTTGAGGGGGCTGGAAAGGACCAATGTTTTGAGGGGCAATGCCTATTAAATCTTGGAGGCTGCACTTGCAAAAAAATCTTTGACTGTCTGCATAGACTTAGCCTTTTCTTCCATCTCTTTTAAAACCTCTTCTGCTTTGGTGCCAAACAGACTGTGCTTGTTCAGAGGAGTGTCCAATAATTTTGATTTGACATGGTCTGGCACGGTCTGCTCCTTAAGCCAGGCAAGCCTTCTAAATACAGAATCTGCTGCCCTGAAAGATGCTTCTGGGGCGTCAAACCCACATTGCAGGGTATGCTTACTGACTTGGCTTGCAGAATGCATAAGCTCCTGTAAATCTTTATTTTCTGCACAGTCAGGAAAGGTAAATAATTTTTGCTTAATAAGATCCACAGTATGTTGCTGGTATTTCAGCATGTGGAACTGACAATTCAATGCTCTAATGGCGAGAGTTGCCCAGGTGTATACTTTTTTACCCCATCTGTCTAAAGCTCTGGATTCCCTGTCCAAAGGGGTGGGACTCTTAGCTGTAGTAGCTTTTATTCCATTAGGTCCTTGGGAGATGACCTCTGGGTCAGCAGTAGGATGTTTGAAGAGAAATTTGTGAGAGTCAGGGACTCTATAGTGCCTGTCAGGTTTCCTAGGAGCAGGGGGTAAAGTATCACGAGTTAGACTGGATTCCATAAAGACGTCATCCACAACATCCAGAACAGGAGGGATAGCTAAGGGTCTGTGCTGTGGTAACTCTAAAAATTCTCTGAGACTCTTTTTGGATTGAGGATAATCCTGGCATTCCCAGTGGAAATGCTCTCTCAATGTATGTAGGGTTTCACCAAAAGAAAAATCCTCTATAAAGGGGAGGCTGAAGGAATGGATTCCTCTGCATCTGAATCCTCATAGGCAGATAAGGGCATGTCTTCATATTCAGAAACCTCAGAGTCATTGGACTCTTGGTCAGATAAAGCTGCTGGGGATAAGTCTCTTTCTTTTAGCAGGGGAAGGCTGGCTTCCCCTAATCAGCACAATCAGGTCTTCTGCCATTTTAAGCATCTGAGATTGTGGCAAGGAAGCAAGCGCTTGAGTTTGGATTGTCGTTTTTTTAGGCGTAGTTCATACTCTTGGCCTTAGAAACTCAGTAGTTTTAGAAAGAACTGAAGACGCGAAAGAAGTCGTCAGTTTATGTTGAATATCGGTAATGCAAAGATGGCTCCGGACCCATCCAAGGTAGAGACATCCGCAGGTTCCATAGTCAAAGAAGAGTTTCGCGGCATACTGGACTCCGAATGGGTCTCAGTAGAGGCCTGCAAATCCATCAAAGCGGGCATCAGGTGCTGCAAAAGCGCCTCACTGAGTACAGGCGAACTGGCGACTAGCTTAACAGAAGCATCGTCGGCAGTTATGGACCTGTGCGGTCTGTCTCTCTCTTTATCCTTAAAGTTTTTTCGGAAGATCGGTAGTCAGATGGCTTACTGATGCCATTTCGGAATACTGAGATCGAGAACTAAAGTATTTAGCTACAATAAGGCCCCAATGACGAATAGTTCGGGTGTTGAACAAAACACAAAACCAACAGCGAGGTATGTCATGGTCTGGGCCTAAACAGGTGACGCAATAAGAATGGAAATCTCGGTGTGTTATTTGCTTTCCACAGGCGAAACAATTGTTAACTTTTTCTGACATCAGTTTGAGCAAGAAAAAAGGATCCCCAACAGAGTACTTAGCTTTAGAAGACTTCAGGATGATTCAAATTCGGAAACGAAAACTCAGGTAGCGGCCAACCAGCACTCGTGTGAGCTGCTTCTGCTTTGGGCTCCACGGCAAGAAAAACTGATGTAATGGCTTCGGCTGCCTGTTTTTATACCCCTGACGACTTGACGTCAGTCCTGAAGCAACAGCAACTGACACAGAAATACTAAGCCTCTGGTATTCGGGCCGACTGAGGGCTACCCCTGGCAGGATAATCCAAGTGTGACGACTGCAACGTTGAAACACGAAGAACATCTGGTAGTCCTCATGGATGAGTGAAAGAGTGATTTTGTGTGTGTGTGTGTGTGTGTGTGTGTGTGTGTGTGTGTGTGTGTGTGTGTGTGTGTGTGTGTGTGTGTGTGTGTGTGTGTGTGTGTGTGTGTGTGTGTGTGTGTGTATGTGTGCGCATGTGAGTGAGTGAGTGTGTGTGTGTGTGTGTGTGTTTTGTGTGTGTACATGTGCATCCTGCAAAAAAATGAGTGCCTCATTCAGATTTAGTTTATAACATTACTACAACAGATTGCTGCCTCATTCAAATTTAGTTTATAACATTACTGCAACAGATTGGTGCCTCGTTCAGATTTAGTTCACAACATTACATGTATTGAGTACCAGTACAGCCTCTGGCTCCCCAGTAACCCCATACTAAATTAAGCATGTCACTGGAGGTCATTGGAAAGTTAATGACAAATCAATGAATGATTACGGAGAATGTCTTTGTTATAAAGCAAAAAGCTTTTCTTACTAATTTCACTACTTATTCTTATGCATCCTTGTGTTGTGTTAGACTGTCCTAGTGTAAATGCCAAAACATCATTCTGATTAAATTTATTTCATGGAAAGCCACCCTGTGCCCTGTGTTCTTGGCTACTGTTGGTTTGTGCAACAAGCGCTGCAGGTCTTAACTACTTGATTAGTTCCACTATTTGCAAGTAGCCTGGCAGTCAGTAAATGGATCGGTTCACTTCCCCCATGAAAAGATGGGATATCCAGTAACATAAGTTGGGCACACTATATCAGGGCTTAAAGTTTCCGTTATCTAGTTCACAAAAACTTGCCATTGGTTTACCAGTTCATTTCATGTAAGAACACATATAAGCTATACAAATTAATTACTGCAATTCTGCCAGCCAGTTTTTGCTTTTTTACTACTGATCTGGGCAGGTGTAGCTGGCATTAATGGGGAATATTGGGTTGTAGCAAACTACTGGTTAAGCCAAATAATAATTGAATAAGATTTTCATTATCACTGTATTTTTTAATATTTTTACAAGCGTATCTATCTACTGGTCTACCTGATATTACCATTTAAGCCTTATAAAATGAGAGTTGCCTACCAAATAATTCAGAGCACTGTGATGAGGAAAGCAGCAATATATAGTTTTGCATAAGGACTTCAGGTATGTCATGTAGCAGGTGGTGAACTGTTTCTCCAAGGCTCTAACTTCTAAAGTACTCTTCTAATATGAAAGTGCAACCTTCCACCAGTACTAAAGGGAGTCTCTTTAAAGAAAAACAAAACAATAAGGCTGGCACTTAGGCCCAAGTTTATTATATAATAATAATAATGACTCAACCATGGATAATGCAGGAATGTTAAGTTGTCAATCTCGCCTTCAGTCTTGCTGGATGGGTTCGGAGCCGATCCTCGGCTCCGACTCGGCACTTGCTTTAGCTTAGGAACTCCTTTTACCAGCTCGAGGCAACCCTATATCCCATGATGCAAGGCGGAACTACCCCAGATCTCGTTTGCCGCTTAGCGAAAGAGGTCTCCTTTGCCAGCTGAGGTAAGTAATTTTCTTGTTAAAACAGAAAAGCTTAGTTAGGGTTTTATTTTCCCCTTGTATCCATTTTTCTAGTCTGTAGTGAGTTACAGCCCACCCTATTCCCTTGTTTTTCAAACTTTTTATTACTTTTTAGTGTAAAGTTTTAGTTAGGCCTAAACCCCATTGGTTAATCCCTTCCTGTGTGTTGTGCGTTAGGGGATTAATTTGTGTGTTTGTTGGGGTTTGTGTGTTACTTCCTCCTAGGATATGTCTAGGGAAGGCAAGGTCTCAGGCTTCAAGAAGTGTGACTCGTGCTGTCAGAAAATGTCTCTGACAGACGGTCACACTTCTTGTGTTTATTGCCTGGGGCCTTTGCACCTGCAGGACTCCTGTGCTTTGTGTCACTCTTTTAGCCAGAAAGTCCTGCAGGAAAGGAGGAATAAGCTTATCCTCCGTGGCTTACTTAAGCCAGAAGGTTCTCCCTCAAAAGCAGGGTCTGGGAAACCTTCTAAGCCACCGAAGGCTCAGGCTTCAGTATCCAAGCCTCCTCCGGTGACTCCGGCTGGAACCGATGTATCTACATTAAAAGTAGTGGGTTCGGCACCGGCTGGTTCCGATACCTTGTCTACTGTGGCCTTGTCGGCTCTGGCTGGAGCCGACACCTTATCCAGTATCGGAGCCGAGAAACCTTCGACTCCATCTGGAGTTCAGTGGACTTCGGCTCCGATGACTTCATCCCGAAAGAGATCTCGGTCCCCTTCGTTACTGAGTATCCACTCGGCTCCGGGGTCTCCTCTTTTGTCGGAGCGGAGCCATCGGAGCCGATCTTCGAGATCTTCCAGGCTGTCTGACCACGACTTAGAGAGGGTGGTAAGCAGGCTGTTGAAGTCACAGGCACTGGCCCAAATGCTCCATAGCCCGTCTCAACAGACTTCGGCTATAGCCTCACCCCTTGAACTTCCTTCTCCAACTCCACACCAGAGTTCGGAGCCGGAGCTTCTCGGGACAGCGACTGTTTCGGTGCCGGAGCCGATACATCCTTCGGCTCCATCGTCCTCGGCTCCGATCTCCTCCTTGAGACCTTCCTTGGAGGGATCCGGTCATCGAGTTTCCCTTGTCGGCTCCGAGGGGGCTAGTGGCATCGGACCCTTGTCCGACCCTGCTCTCCCTCTCGGGGCTTCGGCTTTGGTAAGCTCGGCGCCGACATCGGCCTCGGAGCCTTCCCTCTCAGTGGAGCCGGGAATTCCTGTTTCCTCGGAGCGGGGATATTCCGGTCTCCCGGGGAGGGGAGCCTTTGAGGTGATGAGGAGTGTCCTGGCCTCTGAGCCTGGTCAACGGTCCATCCCTCTAGCTCCTCCCTCATCAGTGCCTGTAGACGCCTCTTGCCAACCTCTTGCTCTCAGGCCCAGGGATCCATCGCCCCAGGTTTCCCCATTGGGAATTTCCTCCTCTTCCGAAGTTTCTCCTGATCCAGCAGGTGAACCCCCTCGGAAGAGGACGTGTAAGAGGAAACACACAGACTCCCCCGAGTCTACTACATCGGATACCGACTTAGATGAGTCGGAGGGTTCCCCACGTTCCCCCTCTGAGGATGTCTCCTTTTCAGACATCCTTGAGCTCCTCAAACAGAGGGGGAATTGGCCATCCATTGATCCCTCCGAGGATGAGTCGGTATACCTGGAGGCTTTTGGATCCCGACCCTCCACCTCCTGGGTGTCTCCGCCTTTCGACCCGCTTATGCAGGTAGTGGCTCGGAAGGCGTGTGCGGCTCCAGATTCTGTGGAACCTGTCCCCAGGAGACCATCCAAATTCATCACGGCCCCTACGGACAAGCAGTTCCTTTCCAAGGGTGTCTCTGTGGATGCTATGGTGGTGGCGGCGGCCACTAAGAAGGAACTGGCGGATCCTTCAGTACCTGTCCATCCTCCTAACAAGGATTCTAGGACCATGAACAGGTATGGAAAGCGGATGTTTTCTTCAGCGACCTTTGCTATGCGTTCGCTGAACTACCTTTGTCACTTCACCAGGCTTCAATGAGATATCCTCAAGGAACTGGGTGAAGTAGTCCAGGATCCTTCTGCTGCTGGGGCTCAAGAAAAGATGGTCTCACAGCTTGCAATCCTGAATTCCATATCTAACTCCTCCATGCGGCTCATATCTTATGCGGCCGATGGAGCGAGCAGGGCCGCAGGCACAGGAGTTGCTCTAAGACGCCAAGCCTGGATGCGGCTTTGTAATTTTACGGACCCCTTTAAGGCGTCCTTCACTAATACCCCCTTTGATGGTTCGGCTTTGTTCGGACCTCAGGTGAAGGATACCTTGACCAGGTGTGAGCAGGATGGTAAAACTCTTTCTGCCGTTGGAGTCCAGTTTTCCGCTCCTTCTAGACCATATCCCAAGGGTCAGAAGGGGGGGAAGATGTGGTTCCGTAAAGCCCAAGGAGCTACACCGGACACACGTGGTCAGTTTACCCTAGAGGCAGAGGGGTAACAATAATAGACGCCGCCCTAGAGGCAGGGGGGGTCCTCAGAACCAGGGCAACAGGGAGCCTCTTCCTGAGAAGCCCTTTCAGCATCCCTGAGGTGTTGCCCGACTGTCCACCCTTGGAGGCAGTCGGGGGAAGGATTTCACTGTACCCAGTAGCCTGGCAATCCCTATCACAAGAGATGTGGGTACAGTCGATCATATCCGAGGGTTACAAAATCCCCTTCGAAAGGTTTCCCGTACCTCTACAATCCCTTCCAGACATCTCACCCAGTCAAAGGGATTTGGCAGAACAGGAGATTTCAAAGCTCCTAGAAAAAAGAGCCGTCCAGACTGTGCCGGCAGACCAGATAGGATCCGGCGTCTACTCGAGATTCTTTTTGGTCCCCAAAAGGACGGGAGATTGGAGACCAATATTAGACCTGAGCAATCTAAACAGATTTGTCAAGAAGGCAAGATTCCGGATGGTCACGCTTCAGTCCATTCTGCCCTTTCTGGGCAAGGACAACTGGATGTGCTCTATAGACCTTCAGGATGCGTACTATCACATAAAGATTCACAGACGCTCCAGAAGGTTTCTCCGCTTTCGGCTAGGGACCAGTCATTACCAATTCAGAGCACTGCCCTTTGGCCTCACTTCAGCCCCAGAGTGTTTACCAAATGCATGGCAGTGGTAACAGCTCATCTGAGCCGTCAAGGATTCCAGGTGTTTCCCTACTTGGACGACTGGCTCCTCTCCGCCACCACCAAGTGTCAGCTTCTTCAGTCCAGAGACTACACTCTACAGCTTTGCAGGAGTTTGGGAATTTCAGTAAATTTCGAAAAATCTTCTCTGCTGCCTTGCCAATCTATCACCTTTATAGGCGCAGAATTAAACACCGTCAAAATGTTAGCCAAACTAACGGATCAAAGAATTCTGGACATCCAAAAATTCGTTCGGATTCTATTGCAGAGCAACAAAATCAAAGCCAGATTTATTCTGAAGGTTCTAGGTCTTATGGCTGCGGCCATTGTTCTTCTACCACTGGCTCGCTTCCACATGCGTCTTCTGCAGTGGATGCTTTTCACGCAGTGGTCGTACCACAGTCTTCCGATGAGGCACGAAATTTTAGTCACACAGTCGTGCAGAGCTCATCTGAATTGGTGGATATCTTCCCCTCTTCTTCATCAGGGCCGACCCTTTATTCCCCCTCCTCCAGTTGCCACAGTCACTACGGATGCCTCTCTGATCGGGTGGGGGCATTATCAGGGCAGGATGGTCCACGGGACGTGGCAACCCATAGAATACCATCTGCACATAAATGTCCTGGAGATGAGAGCAGTGCTTTTAACGTTGCAAGCCCTCAATGACTTTCTTCCCACAGGGACAATTGCAGTACAAACGGACAACATGTCCGTGGTCTGGTACATCAACAAGCAGGGCGGGACCAGGTCCTATCCATTGTGTCGAGAAGCTCTCAGACTTTGGCAATGGGCGATCTCCTCTCATCGGTTTCTGATAGCAACGCACATCCCCAGCAGGTCCAACCTATTGGCGGACAGGCTGAGCAGATCCATTCTGATGCCTCACGAGTGGTCTCTCAATCAATCTGTAGTGGATCAGATTTTTCTGAGGTGGGGCACTCCTTGTTGCGATCTTTTTGCTACTCCTCTAAACAACAAGTGCCCCGATTATTTCACTCTCTTTCCCCTTCCAGGCCAACCCCTGAGAGACTCTCTAACCCAGGATTGGCCCCGGGGACTTCTGTACGCTTTTCCTCCTTTTCCCTTGATTCCACAAGTCATTCAGAAAGCCACCGTTTTGAGGGCCAAGTTGATCCTCATTGCCCCATATTGGCCTCGACAAATTTGGTTTCCGTCTCTGCATCGTTACCTTCTGGTGCAGCCCTGGCATCTGGACCCAGTTCCGGATCTCTTGATCCACCAGTCGGGTAAGCAGCACCGGGCCATTCATTCTCTCAACCTCACTGCTTGGTTGCTCCACTTCCTTCCCTAGCCAGGCTACCGATGATTTCTGACTCAGTCAGAGACATCTTAGTGTCTTCTTTAAAGTCGTCCACTAGGACTGTTTATGCTAGCAAGTGGCGACGTTTTTCTATTTGGGTAAATTCCAGAAATATTGATCCCTTTACTGCTCCTGTACATTCTGTTTTAGATTTCCTGGCGGAGGTTTTTCATTCAGGATCCTCGTCATCTACAGTCAAAGTACAACTGGCTGCTATTTCCAAGTATCATGTGGGCTTGCATGACAATAACATTATGTCTCATAGATTATGCAAGGCCTTTCTGAGAGGAGTTTTTCTCCTAAAGCCACCTATAAAGCATCCTCCTCCGCAATGGGATCTAAACTTAATGTTGGCATCCTTGATACTACCTCCTTTTGAACCGTCTGCTTCATGTTCTCTGAAGTTATTGACCTGGAAAACTATATTTCTACTGGCTGTCACTTCTGCAAGAAGGGTTTCCGAGATTCAAGCTCTCTGCATTCGTTCCCCTTATTTGGTTTTTCATAAGGACAGGGTATCTTTAAGAACGAACCCTTCCTTTCTCCCCAAAGTTGTGTCTCAAACCAATATCAACCAATCTATAGATCTTCCAGTCTTTTTCCCAAACTATTCCGACAGAGCTGAACAGAAACTGCATTTTTGGATGTCCATCGTCAGCTCAGGTACTATTTGCATAGAACTAAACAATTCAGGAAATCGGACCAATTATTTGTCTCCTATGCAGAAAACAGGATAGGTCTTCCAGTTTCTAAAGTGACCTTATCCAGATGGTTGACTTCCACCATTTCCTATGTGTACTCTCTCAGAGGCAAACAGCTATCTTCTAAACCGAAGCACACTCAACCAGGAGTCTATCCACTTCTGCAGCCTTTCAGGATAGACTACCCATTGATACCATTTGTGCAGCAGCTACTTGGGCCACGCCTCATACCTTTGTCTCTCATTACAAGTTGGACTTGGCCTCCAGAGATAGGGCCAGTTTTGGTTCCACAGTTCTCAAGAGTCTGTTCCATTGAGCCACCGGGATACAGGTGCTAGGGACGCGGTCCCATCCAGCAAGAATGAAGGCGAGATTGACAACTTAACATTTAGAAGTTATGTACCTACCATAACGTTCCATGTTAGTTGTCTTCTCTCGCCTTCTTTCTTGCATCCCTCCCTCCTTCCCCCTGGCCTGGACAGATCTTGAAGAGTTTCCTATCAGGTTGTTTTCCTCCTGAGCCTTCATATGAGGACTTCTATTATGAACTTGTGTTCCTAATTTTGTTAGGTTAGTCTTTAGCAGGGTAGGTTAGCTACCAAACGAGATCTGAGGTAGTTCCGACTTGCATCATGGGATATAGGGTTGCCTCGAGCTGGTAAAAGGAGTTCCTAAGCTAAAGCAAGTGCCGAGTCGGAGCCGATCCCATCCAGCAAGAAAGAAGGCGAGAGAAGACAACTAACATGGAACGTTATGGTAGGTACATAACTTCTAATTTGCCCACAACCAGCATGTTTTTTTACCCATGTAGGTGAGCAGATAATTATAGTGGTCAGGAGTGCATTACTACACCAATCACAAGTCTCACACATTTTCAGCCTTTCATGAAAGTAATCAGACTGTTTTTAATTACTTTTGTAAAACCTCTAATGTATTACTCTTATTTGGTATCCTTACTGTTAAGTAGAAAATACATGCTGAAATTTCATGTACTTCAGTTTAAGTGTATATTTACAATGTGAAATTATCTGCTCTGTTTCAACTCCGTCACTGTTTGCTGCTAAATGCAATACATCTTTCTGGTTAAGAGCAGCTATTTTCCAAATGACACTTGGTGGACTTCCAGGAGTCCACAAAAACATTTCAAGGGACTAATTACTTGTATTCTGTTTTCTACTAAATTACTGTTGGAAGACTCTCAGAAACATATATGCAGGCTGCAAAGAATATGTGGCTTAAGAAAATGCAGAATTAACTAACTCACAGGAATTGGGCCTATATCATACTGTAGACAGCAGCCCACAGTTATCATTAAACATGTGATTGCAAAGCTGATTTCTTTGTTCTGTGTAGAGGCAGCTAACATGCATGAAAGAGATTTATGCTACTTCTTGAATACTGTACATCCACAGTACCAGAAGGAATCAAAATTAATAAAGACAATTTGTTTTGAGTTCCAGACTTGTACATATACTAAATTAGTCTGCATCCTGCATAAATGGTTTGCTTTTAAGTAACAGCTCATCACTGCCTGCCCAGTGTCCTCCCCAATGTTAAGTGCACTGCAATTCTTATTTCTTTTTTTTTTTGGAATGCTTACTAAGTACTACCATGTAGTTCATGATGTCATTCTAATATCCTCATCCAGATGGGAAATGACAAGTAAAAAATTACATTTTAAAGGGATATGCATTACATGCGTAATTGCAATTAAATTGCTGAAAAATATCTCCTGATTTAGTCATCTCATTCAAGACAGACATGCTAGAGATGCAGACACAACTCTCATGTGGTAAAATTGACTGGATACACAGCTATTTCTCTGTACCCATCTAAGAGAGTTCAACCTGCCACACTGAAGGCAATGTTGACAAATCCCTTATATCAGTGCCAAAACAGTCAAGTTCTTTAGTTAGAACACTAATGAGAATCTCTGCCACTTGGCACACAGCCACGCCTTTTGACCCCACCCACACACCAAGCATCTATTACCCTTTTATCCACAGAGAAAACTGCATGAGACCTTACAAGTGTCATCACCATGACAACCAAAAGAAGAACCTCTTCTTGAGGATTACATTACCCCTAGAGGTCTGTTTACAACTTTTGGTAATGCAAGCACTTCTGAAGGAGGTTTTGTGCCAAGTATTGAGAGTGCTTACAGAATCCCCATGCCTATTAAGAAATTCCATCACAATGAATGTTTACAACTACAGGTCCTGGAAACCCTTTACGTTTAGCAGAATTCTTGCTATAACTTTTAAGAAAACAATCGGGAGAAAAATATACAAGAAAAAAGAAGAGGAAAACAGTATTTAAAAAATGACAATAAAATGTTTTACTTACATGTGATAAAGTAATCTTGATTCCTTCTAAATTCAAGGCCCATATAATTTGGACTGAACTCCTGAAACTTAATAGTGAACTTGATTTCCTTTTCTGGTTTATTGCACGTGACCAGCACGTTTGGGTCCATGATGGTGCGACAGGACTCTGCCTGTTCTCGTGTAACCATGTAAAGCTTGTAATATTCATATGGCTGTGAAGGCATTGCTTGTGGACAGATTATGTCAAGTTTATCTCCTATTGATGGATAAATCACCAGACCTTTTCCTGGCACAAATCTGAAAGAAGATAAAGAAATGTAAGTGCATGAGCCATATCTAGTGTAGATACTTTGTAGCAAATAAGGTCCTGCAAACATCTACAGTAGTTGCTTTTACAAGTAGAATCCAGGATTTGTGTCACAACCCACTTTCTCATGAAGCAACTGACGGTTTAAGATCAGGTACTGTTTCAGTCCGTAACATCTCTTGTTCAGTTTTATGTGAGCTATTATAAACTTTTTCTCAAGAATAAGCCAAAACAACTGTATCAGTGATGCAAAACATAAAATAACCGCTATCAGTACAAGTGCAATCTATGAAATGCAATCAGTGTCCAGAGATGAAAAAAGAAGCCCAAAAAATTAAAAAATAGCAACCTTTGTACTAAACAGCATGTTTTTAAGTGGCAACATAAACTCATCACACACTAGAAAAAAATGACAAGAAAAGGCATCACTGAACTACAGACTGAATCAGCTTTTCTTTGTTGTTCTAAAATATAACAGATTTTTACAAATAGTATACTCGCAACAGAAACAAGGAAAACTGCCTGCTTTAAAATATGTAGTTTTATCTACAGTGAAACACTCTAACACATTTCAGGTGAAGAAGAAAGTACAGTTTTGTACCTACCATAAATGTAGATGTTCGAGGATTCCCTTGCTGCAGTCCTGACAATTGGGGTATAGTCCGTCCAGTCGTCCCGATACCCAGAGTAGAGTATGGGGTCCGTCATGGTCATGACTGCTGATCAGCGTCGCAGCGTCAGGGTCGCGCATGCATGACCGCATTTCCTTCCTTTTCTTTTTCCCAGATCAGAAGAGACAGACAAAAAAAGAGAAAAGTCCCAAAAAAAACTGCAAACAAACATATACAATATATAATAAAATAATATAAGCAAAACCTACACAAGCACCACACCCCACACCACAGGGGGGAAGGGGGAGGGGAAATTGGACTGCAGCAAGGGAAAGGGAATCCTTCTACATTTTACAAGTAAAAACAAGTACAAAACTCCTTCCCTCTTCCAGTCCTGACAATTGGGTAGAAGAATCCCAAAGCAGAGAAAAGGGGCAGGGGGCTAGGGAGCAGCAAATTGACAGCATGTAGCAACATGCAACATGCCTTGTAAAACAACAGCTGTGGCAAAGCTAGCTCTAGACTTAGAGTATATAATGAGGTGAAAGTGCAGAAAAGTAGAACTGAAACTCCAAGTAGCTGCTTCCAATATATTTAGTTGCCACCCCCTAGAAATGCTGGTGGAGTGGGTGTGGAAGTGGCCCCTAGATGGGGAAATCCTAAATGCAATGCAAACCAAATCCACCTAGAAATAAAATGCAAAATGCAAAAATGTTTTAATCTTTATGGAAGAGAAGGACAAACCTTTGTCCAATAATTCAGTAAGATATTGAAGAGCCACACTCAAATAGCAAATAAAAATCTCTTCCATTTTTCTGGTGTACCTCTCCCTAGTACTGCCTTCTAGCTTTCCATAATCACATTTTAAAACTTGTGAGCTGAGACTGAGACCGCTTCAACCAACAGAATATGCCATAAGCTGAGATGAAGAGATTGATTGACATGACATTGAGCAGATGACCTTCTGAGATAATGATGACAGATGAGGAATCAGAGGTAAATGGAGGCTTCTTTACTTTCTTCCTTAGAAGTGACTACCAGTACCAGTGTTGTGTGCCCTATCAAAATCATCCTTCAAAATCATGTCTGACCTTTAGTCTACCCTTACCTTTACCTTTGAAGTGAAAGGAAGGAAAATGAAGAACATGAAGGTTTTTCAACTGAAAGACACTCTGGGATCCATGATTTGTCTGCTTAATACATCTGCTAGGGAGTTCTGTGCTCCTGGCTCCCCTTGCTTGTTGATGTACCACATGACAGTTGTGTTTGTCTGTCAGAATCAACACCTGCCCTGGAAAACATCTCCTTCATATTGATATGTAGATGCTGTACTCTGGCAGGCCTCTTGTGTTGTATCCACTTCCATTTTAGATATTTGAAGGCAAGGTATTATTTGAATGACAGTGTCCAAATCTTGGCAGTGCTGTGTCCATCATTTTTTGAGATACCATTGCAGCTCCTCATATGCAGTTTGGCATTGGGAAGCACAGAAGAACCTAGAATATGAACCCTAATGCTTGAAGGAACCTTGCAGCAGTCAGCCTCTGACTGATGAGATAGTTAAACCTAGGCATCTTAGCACTGCTATGACATATTCCAGATGCTGTGAGGTGTAACCTCAGATACTTTCTGCAACTTAGCCTTATAGGCACATGAAAGTAAGCTTCCTTGAGATCAAAAAGTTACCATCCAGTGATCTTTGCCCAGCAGAGGTAACAGTTGCTGTCACGCCAACATCTTGAACTTGAATGTCAGATAAGTAAGTGGAGATAGATAAATATCGAAGCCCCTTTCTGATACAGGGACTGGCTGAATGGCCCTATCTGGAGTAACTGAAAAAATTTGCATGTGAGCTCTTTTTCTTTGTGGAGGAGGAACATCTGGCATGCCTGAAAGGGGCATTGGGTGGAAATAAAAAAAAAATCTGAATGATGATAGCACCCACTATCCCATCTGTCTTGAAAAATAAATCCCATCCTTTGAAAAAAGAGACAATTCCTCCCCAAAAGGAGCTGCACTGTGGCAGCTGGCTGCAGCGAAGAATTGGTTCTCATTGGTCTGCTTAAACGAAAAAAAAACTCTGTACACAACCTGCACTCGCAAAATTGCTTCTGCATCGGACCATGCGGCAAAAAAGACTGAGGAAATGGGTGGTCACATGCGCGTAGTACCCTGGACGCACTGACGCAGTCTAAGGGCAAATGACCGACGTCTTATTATTTCTGGTATTTCGGCCGACTGGGGACGGACTATACCCCAATTGTCAGGACTTTAATACAATATTCCTCTTGGGTAATGTACAATAAAGAAAACTTCTTTGTGTACCTTGATTTCAAAATGTTCAGTTAGCAATATCATTGAATATAAGTATAGACACAGACTCCCTCTAGTGGACCAGCTGATTTACTTCAGCACAATAATTATCAAAGTAACCACTGTGTAGAAAAAGTGTTATGGTAAAAAAAAAATTAACATCAACAACATGCAGAATTCTGAACAGTGACATGACTCAGGTAAATAAGCCTTATACCTATATCATGTCAAAGTTGGCAGCAAAATCAGTTTACCATCTTGAACAGATCTAAGAAATCACAGGCCACTTTATAAGACAACAATTTATATATGTAAGAAACTAAGGTCCTGCTGATGAGCTGAATTACTTACAGTTTACTACATACTCTTGTAAAAATAAATTAATTGACTGCCACCTCTCCATACAGGAACACAACTTTCTAGTCACTTAGAATGGACTTATGCTTCCCTGGGCCCTCAAAACTGAAGACTTATGCTTTAGTTGCACTGTACAGGAAAATCAAAATCACACACACACACACACACACACACACACACACACACACACACGTGTGCGCTCGCACACACACACACACACATGCAGACATGCACATACACACATGCAAAACACAGACAGTACTAGAACTCTGTCAAAGCCTAAACCAAATATCCTAAAAGCCATAGCAGCATTAAGTAAAGTACAGTTGTGTACACTTACCATAAATGTAGGTGTTCAAGTGTATTTACTGTTGCAATCCTGACTTGTGGGATTTTCTGCTTCAGAAGCCCTTGGTCAGCCCGCCTACCAGAGTAAAAAACTCCCTCCTCCCTGAGCTGGCTGATGCCCTACCCTGATGTCAGTATAAAGGGAGCCAGCCAATGCCATGACATCATTGTTTTCTTGCCCCTAAAAGGTAGGAGCCCCGTAAGTGAATTGTAAGCAACGGACCAGGTAAACAGAAGGGGGACCTGTAGGGCATCCCTGCAGAGGGTCCTCTGGAAGAGGATGACAGAGAAAACGTTGTTACTGTAAGCAGAATAAGGGGGAAGGAGGGAGGGAAAGAAGACTACAACAGTGAAAACACTCAAACATCTACATTACAACTGTACTTTGTTCTTCGTGCTTCACTGTTGCAGACCTGACTTGTGGAATGATTCCTAAAGCTGAGATGAGGGTGGAAGATGCCTTAATAGGAAGAAGACACCCTGTAAGATGGCAGTGGCAAATCCTGCTCTGGACTTGAAGAAGGTCGACAGGTGGTAGCGCTTGGTAAAGGTATGCACCGATGACCAGGTAGCTGCTTCCAGAATGTCTTTGCTTGGTACTCCACTCAGGAAAGCAGTAGAGGTAGAAGTGGCCCTAGCTGAGTGGGTTGTAATAGATTTAGGGGGCTTTTGCAGTGGCAGGTGTAACAAAAGAAAATACAGTGGGAGATCCACTTGGCGATAGTTTGCTTGGAAACTGGTTTTCTTTCAGAGCCTAAGGCAAAGGAAACAAATAGATGTTCTGATTTTCTGAAAGTTTTAGCCCTGTCAAGGTAGTAGCGAAATTGCCTGTATGCATCCAAGGAGTGAAGAAGTCTTTCCCCTTTGTTCTATGGCTTACGGAAGAAGGTAGGTAGGTGTATGACTTGGGTCAGGGAAGTGTCTGTGACCACCTTGTGCATACAGGAAGGACTAGTTTTGAGTGAAACTCTGGGTGGAAAATAGGAAAGGGTTCCACTGCCATGAGGGCTTGCAACTCACAGATCCTCCTAGCTAAGGTGGTAGCCAGTAAAAGGGCAGGCTTTCAGATCAAGAATTTTAAATCAGCTGAAGCAGCTGGTTCAAAGGGGGGATAAAGTCAATTTTTCTAGTACAAAGTTGAGGTCCCAAGGAGGGGTGGACTACCTTCTGGAAGGTCTGACATGCAGCACTCCCCTAAGGAACTGAATCATTAGGGAGTCGGAAAAATAGGAGGAAGAGTTGGGATACAGTCTGAAATGGCAGAAGCATGAATCTTAATGGATGAGGATAGACCTTTGTCCACCAAGATAGCCAGGTACTCCAAAATGGCTGAAATATTGGTAGATATAGGGTTAAGGCCTTGTTTCTGACACCAGATAGAGAATTTTTTCCACTTGGAATGGTATGTTTTCCCAGTACTGGGTCTTCTGGATTCATTTAAGATATTAAGCACCTGACCACTCAGGGATAATCCAGGGTAGAATTTTGATAAATTATCCAAGCAGAGAGTCTGACAGTCTGCAAGTTGGGGTGCACAAACTTTCCCATTGCCTGAGTCAGCAGATCCACTCTATGGGGTAACTGCCAAGGTTTTTCTTTGGCCAAACTCAGTAGCAGGAGTATCAGTGCTGCCTAGACCAGTCTGGAGCTATCAGGATGACCCTCGGTCTCCTTCTTTCCTGATTTTTAGGAGGACTGTTGGAAGGACAGGCAGTGGTGGAAATACATAAAGAAATGGGTGGCTCCAGAGGAAAGAGAAGGCATCTGTTCGCTGGGCTGTATGAAGTTTGCTCCTGGAACAGAAACTTTTTAACTGAGCATTTTTGTCAGTGGAAAAGAGGTCTATTTGAGGGGAACCCCATTTCTGGACTATGCTAAGAAATGTTTCCCTATGCAGCTGCCACTTGTCGGGATCCATTTAGTGTCTGCTAAGATGGTCTGCTAGAGTGCTTTGAACCCCAGGAAGGTACTGAGCCATCAGGTGCAACCCCATAGCATTGGCTGTCTCCCAGATCTGCACTACCATCCACCAAAGAGGGTAGGAATGGGTGCCCCCGTGTTTGTTTATGTGCCACATGACTGTTATATTGTCTGTTTTTTAAGTAGAACCCCTGGTTTCCGGTGATCCTTGAAGGTCACCATGCCCTTCTGTATTGCCACCATTTCTTTCTAATTTATGTGCTTGTGCCTGAACTGCTCTTCCTATTTCCCTGGGATAGGAAGTGTTGGAAATGGGCTCTCCAGGCTGTGTCTAATGCATTTGTGGTTAAAGGTTGGCCCTGAGGGATGAACCTGAAGGGGAGACCCTGATTCTGTGCACATGCTCATGCCCACTATGTCAACTTCTCCTGCGATAGTGAATTAGGTGGTCTTCTATCTCTGGGGGCTGTGACTGTTGACACCACAGATTCTTGAAGTACCACTAAAGTTTCCTCGTATAGTGTGACCAGAGTGATTATTAGTATACAGGATGCCATATGGCCCAGTGCTCCGAGGAATTCCCTGGCTGAGAGGCATGGTCTCTGCATAATGTCCTGAAGTATTGGGTTAAGAAGGAAGCCTTGGCTGGGGGAAGGAATGCCTTCTGGAGGGAAAAATCCAGCAGTGTCCCCAGAAAGACCATCCTGATGGAAGGGTTTGTGTTGGATTTGCTGAGGTTTATGGTGAACCCTAGACAACAGAGTAGGGCCTCGGTGAAGGCCAGATGCTTGAGAAGCTTGGACTGACTCATCACCTAAATTAGGCAGTCATCCAGATAAGGGTAAATTTGGATGATTCTTGTTCTGCAGATGTGATTGGTGATTACAGGAGCCAGACATCTGGTGAAGACCCTGGGAGCAGTAGACAAGCCAAAGAGAAGTGCAAAGAATTGAAAGTGACTGGTACCTGCTCTGAAGTGAAGAAAGGTTCTGCAGGAGTCTTCTATAGGGATGTGGAAGTAGGTGTCTTTCAGGTCCAAGGTAATCATTAGGGCTTGAGGAGTGATCATGGGAAGAAGCTTTTGAACAGTAAGCATTTTTAATTTTGTTACTAGGAGGGACTGATTTAGAATGGACAAATCCAGGACAGGAGCCACGAGCCTTCTTTCCTGGGGACTAGAAATAGCCTGGAGTAAAACCTTTTTCTTTGTGATGGTCTGGTACTGGTTCCACAGAGCCCTGAGAGCATAGATTGTAATCTGAGAAATGGCCTCTGCCCTTTGGTTTTCTGGTACATTGGGGTAACCTGGGATTCTTAATGGTTCTTTGAAAGCGATCTTGTAACCATTTGAGATTACTTCCAGAGCCCACTTGTTGGAGGTGATGATGGCCCAGTTTTCCCTGAATTGGGAAAGACTTCCTCCTAATCTTCCTCCTATCTTGTCCGGGGTTGGGGGTGGATGGGGGTGGTGGTGAGTGAGGGTAGTGATTCACTTCTGATCTCTGCTAGGGCCTTGTGGCTTAGAACTCCTTGGTCTAGGTGGTCCTAAGGACCACTGCCTTGCCCTCTGCGATTGCTTTTGCTACCTATGAGGCTTTTCCTTTGTTTTTCTCTGACTCAGTTTTGATTAGGAGGGAAAGGACCAATGCTTAGTGGTAAAATTCTTACTGAACGTAGGAGGCTGGAATTGGAGGAAGTCCTTGACCGTTTGCATGGATACTGCATTATCCTCCATCTTTTTTAACACAGCCTCAGCCTTTGGTCCAAAATTGGAGCCCTTACCCAGGGGTGCATCTAGCAGTTTTGATTTGACGTGATCTGGTAATGTCTGTTCCCTAAGCCAAGCATGCCTTCTGATGACCATGGCGGACAGAGCTGCTTGTGAAGATGCCTCTAGGGCATCTTATCCACAGTGCAAGGAGTGCCTAACTACCTTGGAACTGGAGTGGCAGTGATTCAGCAATTCCTTGGAGGTGTTTTCTCCTCCAGGGAGGAAATATTTTGTTTCATCTTTTCCAAGATATTGTGTTGGCATTTTATTATAAAAAAATGGGAATTGAGAGCCCTCATGGTCAGGGTAGAAGAAGTGTAAATCTTCTTCTCAAACATGTCAGGGGCCCTGCTTTCTTTGTCTGTATGTAATGGGTTTTTTGACGTACTGGCCCTAACTCCTTTGGGGCTGGGGTGACAATCTATGGGTCAGCAGAGGGGTCCTTAAAAAGGAATTTATGCAAGTTCAGTACCCTACAAAATCTGTCTGGTTTACGAGGGGCTGAGAGAGTTTGGATTGAGAGAGGATTCCATAAAGGCATCTTCTACCACTTTTAAAACTAGGGGGATAGCCAAGGGTTTGTGTTGAGGGGGATCAAGGAACTCGCTGGCCCACTTTTTTGACTGGGGTACTCCTGTACCTGCCACTGGAAAAACTCTCTCATGGCATGCAGTGTCTCCCCAAAGGTAATGTCCTTAGGCGGTGAAGCTGAAGGCAACACCTTTTTGAATCACAATCCTCAAAGGAGGTAAGGAAGGGTTCTTCTTCAAAGACAGAGTCTGCCTGATCAGATAATTCATCTGAATAATGGGGATTCTGAAAAGGTGTCAGGTGTAGGGTCTATCTTCCATTTTCCTGGGGAAGATTCAGGGAGAGGTTGCCTGCCTCTGACCAAAGAAATATGGTCCTCGGCCAACCTGACCAAATCCTGCTGGTAACCTGTGGGATAGGAGCCAGCAAGAGGTTCTCTGCTTCAATTCTTGGCTGGGGTGCCTTCTGTGCAGAGTCTGCATGTTCTCCCTGTGGTCGCGTGGGTTTCCTCTGGGTGCTTCGGTTTCCTCCCACATCCCAAAGATGTGCAGCAGATGGATTGGACACTTTAAATTGGCCCTAGGTGTGAGTGTGTGCGTGTGTGTGCCTTCTGTGGAAGGGTGGGCGCCGGGCTGGCAACACGACACTGTAAATCTCCACTGCCAATCATGAGCGGACAGATGATCCGCTGTGGTGACCCCTGACCGGGAAAAGCTGAAAGAAGAAGATGATACTGGAACAGCTTTCCCACCTGTTGAGAGCAAATAATCTCACTATGTGCAGCAATTTACTTGTCTTGGTATAGCTACATGTGGCTTAAAGAAAAAAGTGTGTAGAAACTGAAAAAGAATACAGTTTTGATTATTTCTTGATGTTTTGAGTAAGACTAGTTTTCCTACACCACACTTAACAGTGAAGTTTATTTTTACACATTGCTCTGCCTAAAATGATGGGGCTTGCCACATTGACTTAATTGTTTTTGAGATACGTTCTTTCTACACAGCACAGGGTCTCCATAACATAACACAACATCATTTTGCCTGTCCTTTCCTTTAGTCTCCTTTTGCTATTGACTAAGACAACATCATTTTGCCTGTCCTTTCCTTTAGTCTCCTTTTGCTATTGACTAAGACAACATCATTTTGCCTGTCCTTTCCTTTAGTCTCCTTTTGCTATTGACTAAGAATGGGAAAAATCCTCAATATTATTAAGAGAGTGGAGAAAGAGTGAACATAATGTTAACGGTGATCTTTGTTTTTTATTTGCAACCTAATAACCTTATTTCAGCAAGAAACAGTGACAAACTTATTTATTTTTGTAAAGGATTTAAATGCATAGTTATAAGCAGCTTGCTTCATCTTACTCACTGTTTCAGATACAGGTGTAAAGTTTCTTGTCACTCCAGTCCTACAGTGCTCACTCATCCAGGAGTAACAGTTCACACAGAGTGTGTTGGTAAAGAGTCAAATGATGTGTCAACTCAACTCACAAGTCAATAGTGCCCAGGTACTAGCCCGATGCATGTTTCTCAACTTTCTGCAGTTTCAGAGAATGCTTACATTTTTGCCGCACAATTTTGGTATGTTCCTGGTAAATCACTGAGGATTGAGGCGTCACTAAATAATAATAGCCTGTTGGGTTTCAGACCTAATATCCCTCAAGAAATGCATGCTACTGTAAAACTTACTATTCTTTTAATTTTCTAATTTTATAAAAGCCATTTTTTAAAGTTTATCCCTATATTGCGGCCTTTGCTTCCCCTATTATTTTTGTTTTTGTCCCATATTCTGGCAATAAGAATTTGAGAGGCATGGCCAAATGTAGGAACTCACTGTTATCCAATAAACATGCCTTCTCTGTCTTCCCTTAAGGGATTCTGTCCCATCTGACCTCTATACCATTTCTATCTACAGTAAAGTTACAAAAAAAGTAAATGTTCTATGAAACAAAGCTACTTATGCATACTTCAGCTGTCCTACAATAACATAAAGTACTCTAACAAATCTCAAGTAGCACAACTTTTCTCTTCACCCTTTTTTCAAAAGGTGAACAATACTTCTAAGAACTACATTTTATTTATTGTTTTGTTTGTTTGTTTACCATGATAGATTGGGCCATGAAAAAAACATTTTCAGTAGAGGACCAGGGAGAAAAGCTTCAAAACCATGATACATAGCAGTTAGCATCAAGAAATAATAATAGATTAGGATAGTCAATGATTTTAATGGAGAAAAACAGATTCACTTTAGAAGCTTGACATTTTAAAACGTCGAAATTCATATGGCCGAGACCATATAATCGACATTTTAAAACATCAACCTGTAAAGCAAACAAACAAACAAAAAAAAACAGAAAAATTTTTCTAAGATGTTTTTGCAGGGGGGCAAGCCCCCCTGCATCCCCACATCCCCGCTATTTAAATATACCAACAATTGAGATCGCACTACAGCGAGGAAAAGGGAAACTTGCCCGTCTGTCTGGAGATCCCCGCTTTACAGGTTCAATGTTTTAAAACGTCGAATATATGGTCTCGGCCATATGAATTTTGACATTTGAAAACAACGAGCTTGTAAAGTGAATCCAGAAAAACATACGCAATTTGATAATTCGAGCCAGTTTAATTTTTTGAAGGCTAAACAGTGATCAGACAAATACAGTATACTAGTAACAAATTGAGCAATTTTGCTATAGCATTGCTCAAGTTTTTGTAGTTGTAACATGTTAGTGAGAAGAGGTAAGTAGATTGGAAAGAAGATAGGTTGTAGCAGTGGCTTTACGTGAGTGGGCAGTAAGGAAGTTGTACAAAAGGCCTAATTTGCCTTTTTTTTTTTACCATATTTCGAACATGTATATTAAATTTAATTTGATCATCAAGGGTAAAGTCTAGAAGCTTGGTTTGGGAGATTAATTCCAACTGTACATTTTGAGAGGAATATACTGTGAACTTCTTCTCCCTTTGTAATCTGAGGGGAAAAAGCTTTAGTTTAGTTTTTGTGGGATTTAGAAATAGCTGAGATTGGAAGAGCCAAGTCTCAATGGTGGTAAATGATTCCTGAGTAATAGTCTGTAAAGAGGTTAGTTAGGGTACAGAGCAGATAATGGTAGCATCATCAGCATATTGAATAAGACTGGCTTCAGATAAAGCAGAAAGTACAGCTGTGTACACTTACCATAAATGTAGATGTTCGAGTGTATTCACTGTTGCAGTAATCACACTTGGGTTATCTGCCTGCAGGTAGCCCTCAGTCAGCCTGAATACCAGAGACTTAGTATTTCTGCATCAGTTGCTGTCGCTCCAGGACTGATGTCAGGTAGTCAGGGGTATAAAAACAGGCAGCTGATGCCATTACATCAGTTTTTCTTGCCCCAAATGTCAGGAGTCCCCCAAACAGAGAGCCAGGTTATGGTGGGGAAACACCACCAGTAAAAAGTAAATACCAATACCCCTGAAAGGGATGAGTAATGGACATAGAGAGGAGAGCGAGAGAGAGAGAGAGAGAGAGACAAGGGGGCTGGAGGGAGGGAAACCAGGACTACAACAGTGAAAAACATCTACATTTATGGTAAGTGCACACAGCTGTACTACATTCTTCGTGTTTCACTGCTGCAGTCATCACACTTTGGTAGATTCCCAAAGCTGAAGAAGGGTGGAGGCAGTCAAGAAGAGTTGGGGCTGGCTAGTATGCCTTGCAGGACTGCTGTTGGAAAATCCACCCTGGATTTGGAAAAGATAGGCAGGTGGTAATGCTTGGTGAAGGTGTATACAGAACTCCAGGTAGCAGCATCCAGGATGTCCCTGGTAGGGACTCCCCTGAGGAATGCTGTAGAGGGTAGAAGTTGCCCTAGTGGAATGTGTTCTGACCCCCTGAGGAGTTGGTTTCCCATGGTGCTTGTAGCAGAAATGGATGCAGTGTGCTATCCATTTGGAAATTGTTTGTTTTGAAATGGCCTTGCCCTCTGCCCCTGGTGCAAAGATGACTAGTAACTGGTCAGACTTCCTGAAGGGCTTAGTCCTATCAAGGTAGAATCTGAGCTGTCTGTGCACATCAAAGGAGTGCAGGATCCTTTCCCCTTTATTTTGAGGATTAGGGAAGAAAGTTGGCAAATGGCTACACTGGACACCACTTTAGGCATAAAGGAAGGGTTAGTCCTGAGGGAAACCCTGTCAACATGGAAAATAATGAAGGGTTCCACACCCATAAGTGCTTGTAGCTCAGGCACTCTTCTAGCTGAAGTGATGGCCAGAAGCAAGGCTGTTTTCCAAGACAGGAATTTTAACTCTGCTGATGCTGCAGGCTCAAAGAGGGAAAGCGTGAGCTCTTCCAGTACAAAGTTAAGGTCCCAAGCAGAGGTGGGTGCTCTCCTTGGCGGCCTTAAGTTGTTTGCCCCTCTCAGGAACTATTTGATAAAAGGGTGAGAGAAGAGAGGTGGGCACAGTGTTGTAATCAGCCGAAATGGCAGGATGGACCTTAATGGAGGAGAAGGATAGGCCTCTGTGGATTAGATCTGATAAGTAATCCAGGATTTGAGGCAGAGAGGGCAGAGTTCTGTCCTCTCCTTTAGATTGAAACCAGGAGCAGTACCTTTTCCACTTATCAGCACAGGATTTCCTTGTACTGGGTCTTCTGGCTTCAAGAATGATGTCCATCACCTGCCTGCTTAGGTTGGTTACTGGGGGAGAATTCAAGGAATAAGCCAGGCTGCAAGATTTAGGATTTGCAGTTGCGGATGCAAGATCTGTCCCCCCTGCTGAGAGAGCAGGGTTGGGTTCTGGAGTAGGTCCCAAGGTGACACAGGTGACAGGCTGCACAGGAGTGGGTATCAGTGCTGGCGTGGCCAGTCCGGGGCAATCAGAACTGTCCTTGGTCTGTCCTGTCTTATCTTGAGCAATACTCTTGAGAGAAGGGGCAGAGGGGGAAAGGCATAGATTGAGAGATTTACCCACTGGAAGGATAGGGTATCCACTTTCCAGGCCCTGCTGTGAGGAGTCCTGGTGCAGAATTTGCTGAGCTGGTGATTGCAGGGGGCGACAAAGAGATCCACCTCTGGGGTCCCCCATTTCTGAATGAGAAGGTTGAAGGTGCTGGGCTCTAATTGCCACTCATGTGGGTCCAGGAAATTTCTGCTTAAGTCGTCTGCCAGTGAGTCTTGTTTGCCTGGCAGGAATTGAGCTTGCAGATGGACCTGCATGTCCAAGGCCGTGTTCCACAGGGCCATGGCTAGCCTGCAGAGTGGGTAAGAGTGGGTCCCCCCCCCCCCCGCTTGTTGATGTACCACATAACTGTGGTGTTGTCTGTTTTTTATTAGCAGGTGTCCTGGTGAGATTAGGGATCTGAAAGCTGTCAGAGCATGCTGCACAGCTAGCATCTCTTTTTGGTTGATGTGCAGATGAATTTGACTTGGGCTCCAGTGGCCCTGAATGCACTTGCTGTCCATGTGTGCCCCCCAGGCATAGTCTGATGTGTCTGTGGTTAGGGCTGGGCAGCGTGGGGTTCAGTAAAGGGCAGTCCTTTCTTGTGGTTGCATGCTGCTGCCTACCAAAGAAACTCTGTCCTTAGACAGGGTATGATAGGAATGATGGTTTTTAGGTCCTGAGAATGTTGGCACCAAAGACATTTTAAGTACCATTGAAGTTTTCTCATATGCAGTCTGGCATATGGAAATAGTAGGATGCATAAGGCCATGAACCCTAGGGCCTGCAGGATTTTCCTTGCGGATAGCTGGGTTCTGGTGGCCATTTGAGTAAAATAGTCTGTCAGATGGCGGCTTGTTTTTCTGGATTGATGAATGCCATCTGGGATGCTGTGTCCAAGCTTGCTCCCAGGAATACAATCTTTTGACTGGGGACTAGTTTTGATTTCTTTTCTTTGATGGTGTACCCCAGGGAGGTTAGAAGGTTTTTCATAAATGTCAGGTGCAGCAACAGCATTTCCTGACTGTCTGCCTGAAACAGGCAGTCGTCCAAGTACTGGTAAATTTGGATATTTCTCTGTCTGCAGTAAGCAATGGCTGAAGCCCGGCATTTTGTGAATACTCTGGGAGCAGTGGATAAGCCACAGGGAAGTACAGAGAACTGATAATGCATAGATCCTGCCCTGAAGCATAGATATTTCCTGCATGACTCCCTTATAGGGATGTGCAGATAAGCTTCTTTTAAGTCTAGGGTGACTAACCAGGCATCTTTGGCTAGCATAGGTAAAAGCTGCTGCAGGGTGAGCATTTTGAATTTTAGTACCACCAGGAAGATGTTGAGAATTGAAAGATCTAGGATTGGGTGCCAAGAGCCCTCTTTTCTGGGTACCAGGAAAAGTCTGGAATAGAATCCTTGACCTATCTGTTCTGCAGGAACAGGTTGAATTGCCCTTATAGAGAGCAAGGACTGAACTTGGTTTTGTGCCTCTGCCCACTGGTTTGGAGGAAGGTCTGGGAACCCTTTTGGGGTTGGCAGTGAGTGGAAGTAAAATTTGTACCCCCTGGGATACAATGCTGAAGACCCATCAAGTCTTTGGTGATAGAAATCCAGTTTTTTGCATGAAGGGAAAGTTTTCCTCCTAGGGGAACAAGCAGTTGGGCAGAGGTGGGGAGCTGAGAAGTCATTGGGAATTCTTTCCGTAAGGGGGTGGTTTAACACTCCCTGCTTCAGTTATGGAGGCACTCCACTGCTTAGACCTCTGCATACCCTGAGACTGTAGTTTGGGGGGTCGGTTCCCCTGGGTCTAGTTTGAGATGGCCTTGAGGGGGCTGGAAAGGACCAATGTTTCGAGGGGCAATGCCTACTGAATCTAGGAGGCTGTACTTGCAAGAATTCTTTGATGGTCTGCATAGATTTAGCTTTTTCTTCCATCTTTTTAAGAACCTCTTCTGCTCTGGTGCCAAACAGATTGTCCTTGTTCAAAGGAGCATCTAATAACTTTGATTTGACATGGTCTGGCAAGGTCTGCTCCTTAAGCCAAGCATGCCTTTTCAGTACAGAACCAGTGACTGCTGCCCTGCAAGATGCTTCTAGGGCGTCAAAGCCACACTGCAATGTATGCTTGCTGACATGGCTTGCAGAATGCATAAGCTCTTACAATTCTTTATTTTCTACACATTCTGTAAAAGTAGCTATTTTTTGCTTAATAAGTTCCATATGTTGCTGGTACTTCAGCATGTGAAACTGAGAATTCAAAGCTCTAATGGCGAGAGTTGCAGAGGTATATACTATCTTACCCCATCTGTCCAAGCTCTGGAGTCCCTGTCCGAAGGGGTGGGATTCTTAGCTGTAGTTGCTTTGATACTTTTAGGCCCCTTGGAGATGATCTCTGGGTCAGCAGCAGGATTTTTGAAAAGGAATTTGTGATAGTCAGGTACTCTGTAGTACCTGTCTGGCTTCCTAGGAGCAGGGGGTAAAGTATCAGGAATTAAACTGGATTCCATAAAGACATCATCCACAACCTCCAGGACTGGGGGTATTGCTAAAGGCCTATGTTGTGGCAAATCTAGAAATTCTCGGGGTCTCTTTTTGGACTGAGGATAGTCGTGGCATTCCCAGTGGAAATGCTCTCTTAAAGTATGTAAGGTTTCACCAAGAGAAAAATCCTCTGGAGGAGAGGCAGAGGGAATGGATTCCTCTGCATCTAAATCCTCATAAGCAGATAAGGGAATGTCTTCATAATCAGATACCGCAGAGTCGTCGGACTCTTGGTCTGTTAAAGCTGCTGGGGGCAGGTCTCTTTTTCCTCTTAGCAGGGAAAGGATGACTTCCCGTGATCAGCATAATAAGGTCTTCTGCCATTTTAAGCATTTGATGTTGTGGCAAGGGAGCAGGTGCATGAGGTTTAGTCGTCGTTTTTTTTAGGCATAGCGCGTACTCTTGGCCTTAGAAACTCGTTAGTTTTAGACAGAACTGAAGATGCAAAAGAAGTCGGTTTGTGTTGAACATCGGTAGTGCGAAGAACTTCCTCAGAAGCCGGTGCCTGCTCAGCGGCTACGGACCCATCCAAGGTAGAGATATCCGCAGGTTCCACAGTCGAAGAAGAGTTTCACGGCATATCGGACTCCGAACGGTTCTCGGTAGAGGCCTGCAAATCCATTTAAGCGGGCATCAGGGGCTGTGAAAGCACCTCACTGAGTACTGGCGAACTGGGGACTAGCTTAACGGAAGCCTAGACGGTAGCTTTGGACCTGTGCGGTCTGTCTCTGTCTTTATCCTTATGTTTTTTGGGAAGATCAGAAGTCGGATGGCTTGCCAAAGCCATTTCAGAATGCAGAGATCGAGAACGAAAGTATTTAGCAACAATAAGGGCCCAATAATGAATAGTTCGGGCATTGAACAAGGCACAAAACCCACAGCGCAATATGTCGTGGTCTGCGCCTAAATAGGTGATGTAGTAAGAATGGAAATCACGGTGTGGTATTTGCTTTCCACAGGCAAGACAATTGTTAACTTTTTCTGACATCGGTTAGAGCAAGAAAAAAGGATCCCAATGGGGTACTTCGCTTTAGAAGACTTCAGGATGATTCAGTTCGGAAACGAAAACTCATGTAGTGTCTGACTGGCACTCATGCGAACTGCTTCTGCTTTGGGCTCCTCGGTAAGATAGACTGATGAAATGGTGTCGGCTGCCTGTTTTTATACCCCTGACGTCAGTCCTGGAGCAACAGCAACCAATGCAGAAATACTAAGTCTCTAGTATTCGGGCCGACTGAGGGCTACCTGCAGGCAGATAACCCAAGTGTGATGACTGCAACAGTGAAACACGAAGAACATAACAGTGTTATTTATGAGCAAGTTAAATAAGAAGGGGCCAAGCATATACACTTGTGGAATGACTGTAGATACTGACAGGTATGAAGAGAAATCAGAGTGTCATTTGTCTGCCTGAGAACAGTATGAGAGAGAGCTAGTGAACCAGTCAATTGTTGACAAAAATAAACCTAAATGAAGTGAAGTAATTTAGGATGAGATACAGTATCAGATGCCTTAGAAAGATCAAGGAAAGTGGAAGTGTTAAATAAGGATAACAGGACAGTAGTCATACTATGGCTGGGATGAAAGCCACATTGTGTAAGGAGAGAGTAGTATGTTAGATTGGAGGAAGTGAAGAACCTGACAATGTACACATTATTCTAAGATTTAGTTAAGAGGTGAAAGAATAGCAATGGGGCTACACTTTCACCTTTATGACCCTTCCTGAATTCTCTACACCCTCTATCTCTTAAATATTTAATAAGTAACAGCTGCATAAACATGTGATGCGACAAAACAAACTTCAACTCCAGATGAATACCTTAATTGTTGTGTCTTTCGGCTTTTCCCAGTTAGGGGTCGCCACAGCGGAACTCCGGTCCGCTAATGATTGGCAGTTGATTTTTACTTACCGAGTTGCCAGCTCTGCCGCACAACCTTCAACGAAGGTACACCCATTCACACGTCTCCATGCAGGAAGACGCTCTAGCTGAGAATGGAACCAGACAGCGTCTTACTGTGAGGCGACAACACTACCGCAGCATCACCACCGCAGTCAGATGAATACCTTACTACAATATAAAAATGTAAATACTGTGCAGTATTCCATCTGCATCCTTATATTTTGCTTTATATTTACTGTAGTGTTTTCTTGGCTGCAAGCCTTGTACTGTTCTCATCTTCTCATTACTGCAATACGGAATTACTTTGAATACTTTTTTAATATTCTGTTGTAACTACCAGGGTGTGACTAAAATGGGTCTGTAAAAGCCCATATTCCAGTTTGGGGAGACGGTCATTTTTGGATATGGCAATGAGAGCAGATGGAGAAAGGAAATGTGAGACTACATTGTGGAATTTTAGCTGTGACAGAACTTTATCAATTATGTTGTCAGTGTGAGTGCTGAAGGAAATGGAAGGGTCAAAACTGAGACCTAAGTATTTATATTCAGTGATATACTTTACTGCAGTAAAAATTAATTTTCTGTTTGAAAATAGAAAATGACTGTGAAAAAGATTCCTCAAGTAAGTAATGTCCACATATCTGCAAGTTAATCAAATGTAAAATGTATGATGGTAGGTAATTTACTGTGAGGCATATGTGGAAGACATAGTCTGTAGTTGTGTTGTGGTAGAAATCAACTGTTTAATTCCAAGTGCATACCTCTCGGGTGTACTTCATTATGAGGAAGGTTCCTCATTATGGGTCTTAAAAAGTCCATGTTCCTCAAAGTTCCACACTGAAAGAATCTGACACACATTCAGTGTTAGGACTTTTTTTAACTGATATCCATGGTGAATAGTATTGAATTGAATTTCATGAAAATAATTTTTTATAAGTATAAAGTAGCACATTTTAAACATCCTGTGACCTTCACAGTTCCACATTATAAGAGGCAGTGTTCCTCACTTTGGAGATGGAAGGTTGAGAGCTATGTCCATGTGTATCACACAAGAAGTTAAGTGTCAAAATGTAGGACAACAATACACAGTCCAGCTTTGCAGAGAATAATGTAGAACAATCTAACAGCATCCATTCTCCACCTGCCACTTGTACAGACAAACAACATGGAAATACCTCTCAACCTCTTAATGCAGGAAACATGGACAAAGCCAAAAAAAATGGGGGGATGAGGCAGACTTTAAAAATTGCTCTTGTTAAAATAACAGGTTTTGAGTTAACGTTTTCTGAAGGATATAAAGGGTGATACTCAAACATCTTTCATTTTCAGTCCTTGGGTGATTTGCTAGAAAACCACAATTTTTTTGATGGCAAACTAAAAATATAAGGCAAAATCTGGACATTCTGCAAAAATCTGGACAGATGGGAGGTATGCTTAGAGTTCATAAAGTTCATACACTTCCAACAGTTTCTGCATTACAAGAAAAAAATAATGCTCAAGGATATATGATCTCTGTTGGTCACTCTGTGTGACACACCTAATCTTACCAGCCCCTCTCATGTATATACAAACAACAAACATCATCACTGTTTCTGTTAGTAAGACCAAAAACTCCTTTGTGAAGTAGTCATGCTAAAGAGCAAAAGCATTCCAATCTTACTATCTTTCCTCTAATCTCTTTTTATCCAGCTAAGAACCTAATGACTAAACAGCTGCTGAGCTTTGTCTTCATCAAGCTTTGCTACTGTGTTTCCACTGAAATGCAACTGAAATGTCCTTTCAAATAATGGCACTTGGAGCAAGTGTTGACAAGATTATATTCTGACTACAAACTATTTACCATGCCAGGCCATAAACTTCAGAAGCATCACATTGGAATATTATCTTTTTGCAGTCAGCTATGCTAATCAGCCAAAAAGATTCCTTCTACTGAGGCGCTGTAATCCACCTTTTTAGTCGTTCTAAGGAAACAAATACCTAACTTGGCAATTTCTGCATGCAGTTCTAGTGCAACAGTGAATTTGCAAATATTACAATTAATGTTGAACATACATACGACTTCAGTTTCTCCTCCTAAACATTGCAACATGTTTTCCATTGTGACTTCATTGTGTCCAACCTGTAGTAGCAGTACAGTGTCTTAACAGAATGCCATTTAATATCAATTTCTCATATTTTTTCTCTACCACAGAGGGCTCCCCTGCATTTACATGCAAACAAGTTTAACACTTGTGTACTGTTAAGCATCTTAACCTTACCTTCAGGAGTCACTTTTTTGTCTATACATGTCCTTAGCAATATCTTTGCCTTTTTAATGGTGTGCCTGGGACATTTTCAGTTAGAGATTAGAAGTGAAACCAAGGTTCCATCTGCCTGCATGCATTAAAAGATCCCATGCCATTTACTGAAAAGTGTAGGGTATTTAATCTAAAAAATACTTATATGTACATATTCATTGTATAGAGTAGAAGAATTTCCCCAGCACCCTGACCAAATTATCTATAGTAATTATGCATACCATCTCCTTTCTCCCATGAAAACAGGCTACAGGCCCTACTGGTACCATTTCAGTCAACATAATGTGAAAAAAGGTTATTCACTTTTGGCATCATTTCTGACTTCACTGTGTGTACTACCCATTTTGTTAACTGTTGAGGTTTCCATGCCATGAGCTATGATTCACACTGAATCATAAAATCTAAATAATTCTGTAATTACAACAATGAGATCAAATGGTTTTGCAGAGTTTCTACAATCCCTGTAAATGATTTTTCTTTTGGCATTACTAGCATCAGTAAATTCTGCAGCAGCCAAAGGTTAGACACCTGTTAAATTTTGCTTTATTGAGAAACTCTGAAAGTCTTAATTAAATATATTTACTTATTAACTAGATAAGTGAACTGGTCCTTCCTTCCAAGACCATTTTAAGTCACAATGCAGGCCGCAAGGCCAAAAGTAGATAAGGTAAACACTAACATTTAGTATAACCCGTCAGCTAGCATGTTTTGGGAGGTGGGAGAAAACTGCAATACCTACTGGGGATCCAAAGAGACTTAGTGTAAAAGCATGCAGACACTGAAAGGAAATCAAGAATGAACTCCAGACAATGAAACTGCAGGACAGAAACTTTAAAACTGAGCTACAATGTTATCAGGTTTATGTATAACTTCAGTTGTACCTCTTTCTCAGAAACATCAAATGGAACCACTCTATCAGCATGTCCTGACATTTTGTAACTGCTTCCCTGCTCTTGCCCATGCATCCCATTTACTAACAAATGTTTTATATAATGCTAATCACACATGTAGAAACCAATACTTACTTAGTTTAAAAACAATGTTGTTTAAATCACTTTCAAAATTAGATATGCAGTGCTGTTTTCATACAGCTAATCCCTCTGTGTTCTGCAAGCTTCTCTTTTGTTCAAAACTGCTGCTGGATTAGATAACTTTTTTAATGCCAGGTCAGAATATATCTTTTTTCCTTCAAAACATACTACATAAATCAGTTCCTAGTGAAACCAATAATTATTTTCTTTTTCAAGCAAAAACAGTTGGTACTGCCTTAGATAAATTGACTTCATCCCATGGTAACTATACATGATGGGTTCTGTACAATAAATTACATTGAATAAATAAAATAAAAATGCCTTAAAGTCTCTATCATTGTGTAATAATTATGCCACAACTTCATCTGTGTAACTGGTTTTAGACTGAAAATTGTACTGCATAAGCAGCTTATAAATAGCTTCTTATAGTGCATACCCTCTTACTATGGGAAAATTCACTTTGCACTGTTTCAAGTAAACTGTATGCATATAACACTCCACATTAATTTTAATTTTATCCTTTCATGATCAATAAACAGCCTCAGACTGTACTGCATTGTATAAATCATATATACGCATAAATCACTTGAGATTAAAGTGTTAATATATATACTTTCTTTTTACCTTGGACTGTTTCCAAGTAAGTTTATATAAATCAGTTACCAGTTTGGCTTTATATATATATATATATATATATATATATATATATATATATATATATAATATATATATATATATATATATATATATATATATGTATATATATATATATATATATATATATATATATATATATATATATATACATATATATATTTTTATATGGGTGTGTGTGTGTGTGTGTATGTATATATATATATATATATATATATATATATATATATATATATATATATATACACTTCACATGACTGAAAGCTCAAAATGCTAAAATTCATTTGACTGACTCCACAGTCCCAAATGTTCAAAATACTGAAAACTCATTTGACTGAATTCCAGAATACTGAAAGCTTACAGTGCTGAACTGAAAAATACAAAATGGCAGTGTGTACAGTACAATAAGGTAAGTAAACGGTATATACCCTTTTTCTCACTGTAGTGCGATCCCGGAGTTAGTATATATAGTTTGGGGAGTGTGGGGGGCCCAGCCACCCACATTGGGAGGGTGTGAGGGGCGCAGCACTCCACCTAGTTGGTTTTATATAATCCGGTGTCTGTTAATAAGGTAAGTAGTTTTTAATTTTGGAAAGAGTTAGTCATTGGTGTTGCAAGTGTGCATTTTTTTCTTTTGTGGTTTTCATTTGTTGAGAGAAATTGTTGGTGATATTTGTGTGGTTTATTTGGTATTGTGAATGTTAATGTTATTTGTGATGAAATGTTTGGTATTCATGGATCTGTGCATATTTTGTTATGTTAAGCAATTTACAGGTGAAGGGAAAAGTACAGTTGTGTACACTTACCATAAATGTAGATGTTCGAGTGTATTCACTGTTGCAGTCATTACACTTGGGTTATCCTGCTGGCAGGCTACCCTCAGTCGGCCTGAATTCCAAAGTCTAGGTCCGGCATCGGTTGCTGTCGCCTATTCCCTGACGTCAGTGCGCCAGGGGTATAAAAGATGCAGCCGACGCCATTTTCTTCAGTTTTTGTTGCCCCAGATGTCAGGTGCCCCCAAAAGGGTGGGCTAAAAATATGCCAATAAAACATGCATGCACCAAAATATATTATACCTTCATCTACAAGCAAATACGCCACATAGGTTGTACAGATTAGAGAAGTGCAGATAAGTTGCAGCAAAGATATGGGGGATGGTGGGTGGGTAACCTGGACTGCAACAGTGAATACACTCGAACATCTACATTTATGGCAAGTGTACACAACTGTACTTAGTTCTTCATGTTTCACTGTTGCAGTCATTACAGTTGGGTTGAATCCCAAAGCTATGGTTGGGAGGCTGGAGCTAAATAGCATTAGGAGCGGCTATGAGGCCCTGCAGAACTGCAGTGGCAAAGCCTGCCCTGGATTTAGAGTAGAGTGGTAAATGACGGTGCTTTGTAAAAGTGTGTACTGAACTCCAGGTAGCAGCCTCTAAAATGTCTTTGGTTGGTACTCCCCTGAGGAAGGCTGCTGAAGTGGATGCTGCTCTGGTTGAACGTGGCCTAATGCCCTTAGACACTGGCTTGCCATGTTGAGAATAGCAGAAATGAATGCAATGGCCTATCCACTTTGAAATAGTGTGCTTTGAGATAGCCTTTCCTTGTGATCCTGCAGCATATGCCACTAGTAGTTGCTCTGTCTTTCTGAAAGCTTTGGTTCTGTTCAAGTAGAAACGTAGCTGTCTGTGTATGTCCAAAGAATGCAGAATTCTCTCTCCCTTATTCTGTGGGTTTGGATAAAAAGTAGGCAGATGAATAGTTTGGTTAATGGCCACACTGGACACTACCTTAGGTATAAATGTCGGGTTTGTCCTCAGAGAAACCCTGTCTGGATAAAAAATGATAAAAGGTTCCACAGGAGTGCCTGTAGCTCTGAGACTCATCTTGCAGAGGTTATTGCTAGGAGCAGAGCTGTTTTCCAAGATAAAAAGCTTTATATGAGCTGTAGCGGCTGGCTCAAAAGGAGGCAGGGTGAGTTTTTCCAAGACATAATTGAGGTCCCATGCAGGTATTGATGATCTCCTTCAAGGCCTTAAGTTTTTGGCTCCTCTGAGGTACTGCCTTAACAAGGGATGAGAAAAGATTGGTGGCTCTGTATTGTAATGAGCCGAAATGGCAGAGGCATGAATTTTAATTGATGAAGAGGATAGGCCTTTGTCCAGCATCTCAGTTAAGTATTGCAAAATCTGAAGAATATTTGGTACAGCTGTGTCAATTCCTTGTGCCTGGTTCCAAGCACAGAACCTCTTCCATTTTCCAGCATAAGATTTTCTGGTACTAGGCCTTCTGGCCTCCAAAATAACATCCATTACAGCTTTAGTGAGAGGCGCGTTTTGTATGACTGCATTATCCGCCATGCTGCCAGATTTAAGGTCTTTCGCTGGATGTGCAGGATCTGATTGTTTTGTTGGGATAGTAGATGGGGTATTTGAGGCAAGGTCCAAGACGGGCATTGAGACAAGTTCCTTAGGATTGGATACCAGTACTGGCGGGCCCAGGCTGGGGCAATCAGTACCATCTTTGGCTTCTCTTGTCTGACCTTTAGGAGTACCTTGGGGAGGAGAGGCAGTGGAGGAAAGGCATATACTGCTAAGCTTTTCCAGCTGGAAGATAGGGCATCCACTTTCCATGCTTGACTGTGATAAGTCCTTGTGCAGAATCTTTTTAGTTGGTAGTTGTGAGGAGAGGCAAATAGATCTATATCCGGGCATCCCCATTTCCTTGTTATCATGCTGAAGACTTGTGGATCCAATTTCCACTCGTGGGGAACCATGAGGTTTCTGCTTAGTTTGTCTGTCAGTGTATTTAATTTTCCTGGCAGGAACTGTGCCTGCAGATGTACTTGGTAAGTCAATGCTGTGTCCCACAAAGTCATGGCTAGTCTGCAAAGGGGGTAAGAATGAGTACCTGCCTGCTTGTTTATATACCACATGACCGTGGTGTTGTCTGTCTTTATCAGTAGTTGTCCCAGATGAAGTAGGTCCTTGAAGGCTGTCAGGGCATTCTGAACAGCGAGCATCTCTTTTTGATTGATATGTAGATGCATTTGGTTTGTGGACTATGTGCCTTGAATACATCTTCCTGCCATGTGGGCCCCCCAGGCATAATCAGATGCATCTGTTGTTAATGTCTGCCTGGCTGGGGGTAAAGTGAATGGCTGTCCCTTGTTCTGGTGACAAGCCTTCGCCCACCATCAAAACTCCTGCTGCAGGCAGGGAATGAGGGTAATTATTGTTTCCAGGCTGTGGCAAAGTTGAGTCCAAACACTTTTTAGGTACCATTGAAGTTTCCTCATATGCAGTCTCGCATATGGAATTAGCAGAATGCAGGATGCCATTAAGCCCAAAGCCTGCAGAATTTTTTTTGCAGATAACTAGGCCTTTGTTGCCAACAGGTTGAAATAGGTAGTCAGTTGCCTTTGTTTGTCTGGCGTGAGATAAGCCATCTGGGCAGTTGTATTTAAGCTTGCACCCAGGAATATTATCTCTTGAGAGGGTACTAGTTTTGATTTCTTTTCGTTGACTGTGTACCCTAGGCCTGTTAGAAATCTCTTTACAAACGCCAGTTGCTGTAGTAGAATGTCCTTGTTCTCTGCTTGTATGAGGCAGTCATCCAAGTAAGGATATATTTGTATTCCTCTTTGTCTGCAGAATGCAATTACTGGTGCCAGGCACTTTGTGAAGACCCTGGGTGCAGTAGATAAGCCAAAGGGCAGTGCAGAGAATTGGTAGTGCATTGAGCCAGCTTTGAATATGAGGTATCTTCTGCATGTTTGTCTGATTGGGGCATGCAGGTATGCCTCTTTTAGGTCTGAAGTCACAAGCCAAGCCTCCTTGCCCAGCATAGGCAGAAGTTGCTGTAGAGTCAACATTTTGAATTTTGGTATATCCAGAAATGTGTTTAGAATAGATAGGTCCAGTACTGGTCTCCAGGTTTTGTCCTTTCTTGGTACCAGGAACAGTCTTGAATAAAAATCCTTGTCCCTGCTCTTGCTCTGGTACTTGTTGAATGCCTCTCATGTCCATGAGGGATGAGACTTGCTTTTGTGCCTCTGCCCATTGATGTTTTGGCAGGTCTGGCCAACCGTTTGTCCTTGGCAGGTTATGGATGTGAAACTTGTAGTCTTGTGACACTATGTCTAAGACCCATTTGTCCTGGGTTATTATGTGCCAATTTTGAGAAAAAGTGCTAGTTTTCCCCCTAAAGGTGCTGCCAGAAGATAAGTGCTTGGTGCAGGCAGGGGGAAGTCATTGGGACTGTTTCCTGTATGGCTGTGATTTGTATTCTCCACTTTTGGAGGTAGACGCACCCCATTGTTTAGACCTGTACGAACCTTGGGGCTGGGATCTGCCTCTTGGGCGTCTGTATCTGCCCCTTTGTGGTCTGTCTGACACTGGAAAGGACCAATTCTTTGTAGGCCAGTGTCTGCTAAATCTTGGAGGCTGAACCTGTAAGAAATCCTTAACCGTTTGCATAGATTTAGCTTTGTCCTCCATTTTCTTTAACACCTCTTCTGCTTTAACACCAAACAAGGTATCATGCTATAATGGGGCATCTAATAAGTTTGCTTTGACATGATCAGGCAGATTTTGTTCCTTTAACCAAGCATGCTTCCTGATGACAGAACCCGTAACAGCGGCTCTGCAGGAGGCCTCTAAAGAATCAAAACCACATTGCAAAATATGCTTTCCAACTTGTTCAGCTGCATGCAATAAATCTTGCATTTTTTTGTTTTCTGCACATTCAGAATTTATCAACATTTTCTGTTTAAGCAGTGACATAATATATTGCTGATATTTGAGCATATGAAAAGTACAGTTTTGTACCTACCATAAATGTAGATGTTCGAGTGCTCATACAGCTGCAGTCATAACAGATGGGTTATCCTGCCATCAGGCGGGTCCTCAGTCGGCTGAATTCCAAAGTCTAGGTCCGGCGTCGGTTGTCATCGCTTCTTCCCTGACGTCAGTGCGGCAGGGGTATAAAAGAGGCAGCCAACGCCATTTTCTTCAGTTTTTCTTGCCCCAGATGTCAGGTGCCCCCAGAAGGAAGGCAAACATAATGTTATGGAAAGATGCCATGCTGATAAATCAAAAACAGTAGTTGCAAGCAAATACACCATAAAAGAATACCCCAAAAAGGTTATATGAAAAGTGTTTGTCATAAGGCCTGTCCTAAGAGGGGATGGAGGGAGGGAAACCTGGACTGCAGCTGTATGAGCACTCGAACATCTACATTTATGGTAGGTACAAAACTGTACTATGTTCATCGTGCATACAGCTGCAGTCATAACAGATGGGTAGAATCCCAAAGCTAAGTAAGGGTGGTAGGCACTAAGTGGAACTAGGAGGGGCTAGCATGCCCTGCAGGACTGCTGTGGCAAAGCCCGCTCTAGATTTTGAGTATAGTGGGAGGTGATAGTGCTTGGAGAAAGTGTGCACTGAACTCCAGGTGGCTGCTTCCAAAATGCCCTTGGTAGGGACCCCCCTGAGGAAGGCTGCAGAGGTAGCTGTGGCTCTGGTGGAGTCAGATCTGATGCATGCAGGCACAGTTTTTCCATGAAATGAGTAACAAAAGCGTATGCAGTGGGCTATCCATTTTGAAATTGTCTGTTTGGAAATAGCCTTTCCCTGAGCACCTGCAGCATAGGACACAAAGAGTTGTTCAGATTTCCTGAATGGCTTTGTTCTGTCCAAGTAGTAACGAAGTTGTCTGTGAATGTCCAAGGAATGTAGTAGTCTTTCCCCTTTGGTTTGTGGATTAGGATAAAAGGTAGGTAAGTGGACAGTCTGATTCAAAGCTACACTGGATACTACCTTTGGCATAAAGGTAGGATTGGTTCGTAAGGAAACTCTGTCCTGATGGAAAATGATGAATGGTTGCACAGCCATGAGGGCCTATAGCTCCGAAACCCTGCGTGCTGAGGTGATAGCCATAAGAAAGGCTGTTTTCCATGACAAGTACTGTAACTCTGTTGAAGAAGCTGGCTCAAAGGGAGGAAGGGCCAGCTTTTCCAATACGTAGTTGAGGTCCCAAGCAGGGACTGGTGGTTTCCTTGGGCGTTTTAAATTCTTTGCCCCTCTGAGGAACTGCCTTAAGAGAGGGTGAGGGAATAATGAAGGATCTGTGTTGTATTGTGCAGAAATGGCTGAAGCGTGGATCTTGATGGAGGAGAAGGAAAGTCCATTGTTTAACATCTCAGCTAGGTACTGTAAAATTTGAGGTATATTTATTACCCAAGGATTCTGTCCCTTTTCGTGATTCCAGGCACAAAATCGTTTCCATTTGGCGGAGTAAGCCTTTCTAGTAGAAGGTCTTCTGGCCTCCAAGATGACATCCTGCACCTCCTTGGAGAGGAGAAACTGTTGGGAAATCAAGGAATTCTCCATGCAGCTAGATTTAGGGTTTTGAGATGGCTGTGAAGGGTTTTGTAGTTGTGCTGGGACAACAGAAGAGGGACTAGAGGTAGGATCCATGGTGGGGAATGTGTCAGGCTCTTCAGGAGTGGATACCAGTGTTGTCTTGGCCAGTCTGGAGTGATGAGAATCATTTTCGGCCTCTCTGCTCTGGCTTTTAACAGAACTTTGGGCAGCAGAGGAAGAGGCGGGAAGGCATAGACTGTCAATGTTGCCCAATTGAAGGAAAGTGCGTCCACTTTCCAGGCCTGTGGATGATAGGTTCTTGAACAAAATTTTTTCAACTGGCAATTTCTGTGGGTAGCAAAGAGATCTATGTCTCTGGCTGTCCTCATGCCTGAGTTATCTTTGTGAAAAGTTGAGGACGCAACTTCCATTCGTGTGGATCTGTCATATTTCTGCTTAGGTTGTCTGCCAGTGTGTTTTCCTTCCCTGGCAGGAATTGTGCCTGCAGTTGAATTTGCAATTCCAGTGCTGTGTTCCATAGGGTCATGGCTTGCCTGCACAGTGGGTATGAATGAGTTCCCCCCTGTTTGTTTATGTACCACATCACTGTGGTTTGTCTGTCCTTATCAATAGCTGGCCTGGATGCCGTAGGTCTTTGAAGGTCATAATAGCCTTTTGCACGGCTAGCATTTCCTATAGGTTGATGTGAAGGTGCTTCTCTTTTCGGGTCCATTTTCCCTGAATGCACTGATCTGTCATGTGTGCTCCCCAGGCGTAGTCTGAGGCGTCTGTTGTGATGATTTGAGTTGCTTGAGGTACACAGAAAGGAAGACCTGTGTTTCTTTGGCAAGCTTGAGTCCACCACAAAAATTCCTTTTGAAGGCATGGAATGAGTGGGATAATTGTTTCCAAGCTGTGGCTGTGTTGAGACCATAAGTTTTTCAGGTACCATTGACGTTTCCTCATATGCAGCTTTGCACATGGGATTAGTAGGATGCAAGATGCCATGAATCCCACAGCCTGCAGGATTTTCCTTGCATTTAGCCTGGTGTAAGTTGCCATTTTTCTGAAGTATTGAGACAGTTGCCCTTGCTTGTCTGGCGTGAGGTAGGCCATCTGGGTGGTTGTATCCAAGCTGGCACCCAGGAAAATTATTTGCTGAGAGGGTATTAGTTTTGATTTCTATTTGTTGACTGTGTATCCCAGGAAGTTCAACAGTTTTATTACAAATGCCAAGTGCTGCAGTAGTATGTCCTTGCTGTCCGCTTGGATCAGGCAGTCGTCCAGATATGGGTAGATTTGTATCCCCTGTAGTCTGCAGAAGGCGAATACTGATGCCAGGCATTTCGTAAACACTCTGGGCGCAGTAGATAAGCCAAAGGGCAATGCAGAGAATTGGTAATGGGTTGAACCTGCAAGAAATCTGAGGTATCTTCTGCAATCTTGTCTGATAGGGACATGCAGGTATGCCTCCTTGAGGTCCAGTGTTACCAGCCAAGACTCCTTGCTCAGCATGGGAAGAAGCTGCTGTAATGTGAGCATCTTGAATTTTGGTACCTGTAGATATGTGTTTAGGATGGACAGGTCTAAGATAGGTCTCCAATCTTTGTCTTTTCTCGGTACCAGGAATAGTCTGGAATAAAACCCTTGACCTTGTTCTTTTGCAGGTACCTCTTGAATTGCTTTCATGTCCATGAGAGCTGAAACTTGTTTTTGTGCCTCTGCCCTTTGATTGTGTGGCAGGTTTGGCATGCCTCTCATTTTTGGAAGGGTGTGAAAGTGGAACCTGTAGCCTCTGTCTATAATGTCCAGAATCCATTTGTCTTTTGTAACAATATGCCACTTTTTTGAGAATAATGTCAGTTTTCCGCCCAAAGGTGCTGCCATTAAAGCTTTGCTTGGCAGGTGTAGGGGGAAGTCATTGTGTCTGTTTTCTAAAAGACTGTGATCTATCTTCTCCACCTCTTGAGGTTGGTGCTTGTCACTGTCTGGCTCTGAAAGATCCTTGAGGTTGCCCTCTGCCCCTTGGGCGCCTGTATCTGCGCCTTTGAGGTCTGTCCGTGGCTGGAAAGGACCAATTTTTTGAAGGCCAGTTTCTGCTGAAACGTGGAGGCTGTACCTGCAGGAAATCTTTCACTGTTTGCATTGATTTCGCTTTTCCCTCCATTTTCTTTAGCACCTCCTCAGCTTTAACACCAAACAATACATCTTTTTGAAGAGGTGCATCTAATAATTTAGCTTTGACATGATCTGGTAAGGTTTGCTCTTTGAGCCAAGCATGCCTACGTATAACAGACCCCGTAACAGCAGTTCTACATGAGGCCTCTAAAGCATCAAAACCACACTGCAAGGTATGTTTACCCACTTGCTCTGCACCATGCAACAAATCCTGCAACTCTTTTAAATCTGGTTGTTCTGGTTGTGTCATCTTGCTTTTCAGCTGAGATATCAAAAACTGTTGATACTTTAACATATGGAACTGACAGTTTAATGCCCTCATGGTTAAAGTGGCCGAGGTGTACACCTTTTTCCCCCACCTTTCTAAAGCTCTGGAATCTCTCTCTGAAGGTAATGGATTTTTAGCAGTGAAGGCCTTAATTCCCTTGGGACCCTGTGAAATAGTTTCTGGGTCAGCAGTATGGCTTTTATATAGGAACTGGTGAGAATCAGGAACCCGGTAGTACCTGTCTGGTTTAACAGGAGCTGGAGGCAAAGAATCAGGATTAAGGCTGGCTTCTGTGTACACATCACCCAATATATCTAAAACAGGAGGGATAGCCAGAGGCCAATGCTTGGGGAGCAGAAGAAATACCCTGAGCCTTTTCTTGGAATCTGAGTAATCTTGGCCTTCCCAGTGAATGTGTTCCCTCAATGTATGCAGGGTTTCCCCAAAAGAGAAGTCCTCAGGGGGGGAGACCGAGGGAATAGACTCCTCTGCATCAGAGTCTTCGAATGGAGAATAGGCATAATCCTGGTCCTCAGATAGTTCTGAGGTAATAGATGCTTGATCTGAGGACGGGTAGTCTTCCTCTAATCTGGGCCTTTTGTCAGAGGGGGGTTGAGAACCCCTGATAAGAGTAATCAAATCCTCAGCCATTTTAAGTATCTATTTTTTAGGCATAGTGCCTTGAGAGGGGGTCTGAGGAACCTGTTTTTTGGTTTTCATGGCTGCTTTTTATTTAGTGAAGGCTTTAATAGAGAAGGAGGAAGGCCTGAAGACCCCTTGAGAAATGGCAGGCCTGTCTAAATTCTGAGTTTCCCCGCCAGAAGTGGCATCGGGATCTGTAGTAGGAATGGGGGCCGAGGAGCCTTCGACCTCGGGTACTGAAGACACCGGTAATGCATTGTCATCGGTACTCAGGGGCTGCGTAGGCGCCTCGCTGAGTACCGGAGAACCGGTAGTCAGCCTTAGCGTGGTTTCAGTAGGTGGTGCGGACCTCGTATGTCGGTCTTTATCTTTGCGTTTTTTGCTCAAAACTGGAGTCGGAGTATCCAACGACATAATATAATTAAATTTTTTGCCAAAAAAGTGAAGGGCGAACTCCGCCCGACGCTTAATAGTGCGCTTATAGAATCTAGCACAAAAACGGCAGGCCGAGACATCGTGGTCTGGGCCTAAGCAAGGTATACAGAAAGAGTGGAAATCCTTATGCGGTATTTGCTTCCCACATGAAGTTTCCCCAACGGGGTACTTAGCTTTCAAGAAGACTTCGTCTGAAATACTTTCGTAAATCTCAGGAGCTGGCCGACCGGCACTTGCGAACTGCTTCTGCTTCGGGCACCGCATGGCAAGAAAGACTGAAGAAAATGGCGTCGGCTGCCTCTTTTATACCCCTGCCGCACTGACGTCAGGGAAGAAGCGACGACAACCGACGCCGGACCTAGACTTTGGAATTCGGCCGACCGAGGACCCGCCTGACGGCAGGATAACCCATCTGTTATGACTGCAGCTGTATGCACGATGAACATCTGACAATTTAAAGCCCTTATAGCCAAGGTAGCAGAAGTGTAAATCTTTTTTCCCCATCTGTCCAATGCCCTAGAATCCCTGTCAGAGGGGGTAGGGTTTTTTGCAGCAGAAGCCTTGACCCCTATGGGACCCTGGGAGATAGTTTCTGGGTCAACAGCAAGGTTTTTGAAAAGGAATTTGTGAGAGTCAGGAACCCTGTAGTACCTGTCCGGCTTAACAGGAGCTGGAGGTATGGAGTCAGGGGTCAGACTGGACTCTGAAAATACATCATCAACAATGTCTAACACAGGTGGAATAGCTAGGGGCCTGTGTTGTGGTAGTAAAAGGAAGTCTCTGAGCCTTTTCTTAGATTCTGAAAAATCTTGGCTCTCCCAGTGGAAATGCTCCCTCATGGTATGCAAGGTTTCCCCAAAAGAGTAATCCTCAGGAGGAGAGGCTGAAGGGATAGATTCTTCAGCATCAGAATCCTCCTAGGGAGGAAGAGAGTATTCCTGATCAGAAGAGGAATCAGATGAAATGGAAACTTGATCTGAAGATTCATATTCTGTCTCTTGCCTAGGCCTTTTATCAAGTGGGGGATGGGACCGAACCCCTGATCAAAGTAATTAAGTCTTCGGCCATTTTGAGCATCTGTTTTTTGGGGCATGGAGGCCTGTCCATGAGGCTGTTGTACTTGTTTCTTTGTCTTTAAAGGTGTTTTAGTCTTTGCCTTTGAAGCTGAAGTCGTTTCAATGTATAATTGAGTAGGTCTGAAAACACCCTCAGAAGCCGATACCTGCTCAGCGGCTCCGGAACCATCTGAGGGAATAGTCTCCGAAGGTCCAATACCTTGAGCTTCCAGTGGCCTAGTCAACTCCACGTGGGAGTCGGTAGCGGCTTGTGGGTCTAAAGTAGCGGGCATCAAGGGCTGTGAAGGCGCCTCACTGAGAACCAGCGAACCAGTGACTGGCTTAGAAGAAGCCTCGTCGTCAGTTTTGGACCTTGGATGCCTGTCCTTTTCTTTTTCTTTGCATTTCTTGTGAATTCCGGTAGTTGGATGGCTATCCAGTGAGACTGTATAATTAAATCTTCTGCCAAAATAGTGTAATGCAAAATCGTACTGACGCTTAATAGTGCGTTGGTTAAATCTAGCACAAAACCGACAACTAGCAATGTCGTGGTCAGGGCCTAGGCAAGGAATACAGTAAGAATAAAAGTCCTTATGAGGTATTTGCTTCCCACAAGAAATACAATTATTAACTTTTTCTGACATCGGTCTGGAGCAAGAAAAAAGTTTCCCCAATGGGGTACTTAGCTTTTAATGAAGACTTCAGATCTGAAATTCAAACACGAAAATCTCAGGTGTCGGCCGACCGGCACTTGCGAAATGCTTATGCTTCGGGCATCGCGCGGCAAGAAAGACTGAAGAAAATGGCATCGGCTGCATCTTTTATACCCCTGGTGCACTGACGTCAAGGAAGAGGCGACAGCATCCGACGCCGGACCTAGACTTTGGAATTCAGGCCGACTGCGGGTAGCCTGCCAGCAGGATAACCCAAGTGTAATGACTGCAACAGTGAAACACGAAGAACATCACATGTCATGTTATGGTTTCACATTTTGTATTTTGCAATTCAGCATTGCAAGCTTTCAGTATTCTGAAAAGTCAAATGAGCTTTCAGTATTTTGAACATTCAGGATTGTGGAGTCAGTCAAACGAACTTCAGTATTTTGAGGTTTCAGTCATGTGAAGTGGATCCATTTATATATATAAGGTTTACAATCATTTTTACATTTTGACAATTGGACGGGAAGTAGTATGCCGAACGTCAGACTGTCATTCACAAAATGTGAAATGTATTGGAAAGTTGAACACACTTATGTGAATGCAGTAGTAAATTTGCATAAGTGTGTTTGACAAACTTTACGGAGATTGCGGTATGGTGAGGTGTGGAAATTCATCCATATCCCCCACTGTAGTGCGATCTCAGATTTGGAATATATTGTTAGCAGGGGGTGTAGGGGTGCAGGGTGGCTTGCCCCACTGCAAAAACGTGATATGTTGTATAGGAGTTTCATTTACATGAGCTCCTATATGGATCATGTTTCGAAGAAAATGTTGACTCTGCTGAGTCGATCAGTTGAGCCGACATTGTGACGAGGTCATGATTACGGTTTTAGTGGTTTACTTTGAAATTGCAAATGGAAATTGTTTTGCCTTTCACAATTTCGATAGGTGTTGTGTCTTTCAGCTTTTCCCGGTTAGGGGTCGCCACAGCGGAACTCCGGTCCACTAATGATTGGCAGTTGATTTTTACGTGCCGAGTTGCCAGCCCTGATGCACAACCTTCAACGAAGGTACGCCTATTCACGCATGTCTCCACGCAGACGACGCTCTAGCTGAGAGTCGAACCAGTCAGCGTCTTAATGTGAGGCGACAACGCTACCGCAGCACCACCACCGATATATATATATATATATATATATATATATATATATATATATATGAATTCACTTTACAAGCTCGACATTTTAAAATGTAGAAATTCATATGGTCAAGACCATATAATCGACGTTTTAAAACATCGAACCTGTAAAGCAGAGATCTCCATACAACTCAAAACATGTAAGGTTCCCTTTTCCTCACTGTAGTGCAATCTCTGAGTTGGTATATTTAAATAACAGTGGTATGGGGGTGTAGGGGGGCTTGTCCCCCTGCAAAAACATCTTAGAAATTTTTTTGCTGTTGTTTTTGTGTTTGCTTTACAGGCTCATTGTTTTAAAACTTCGATTATATGTTCTCTGCAATATGAATTTCGACGTTTTAAAACATCGAGCTTGTAAAGTGAATCCATATATATATATATATATATATATATATATATATATATATATATATATATACGTATATACGTATATACAGAAGCTACTTTACGTAAATAGTTTCTATTTATTTTGCACAACTTATAAATAAGGGGATGGCATCTACGTCCAAAGAAGTCATTATCCCACTGTACTCTGCCTTCAACAGACCAGTCACAGAAAACAATGCTCCCTTTGGTATGTACCTGATCAGGCATATACACCAACTGGAGTGACCTCAGAGGTTCCATGCAAAAAGAATACAAGGCGTAAGAAACCTGCCTTATGCAGAGTGCCTTAAAGCCCTTTTCTTCTACTCAATCTCCTATAGATTGCTGAGGGGTGATCTATTCTTGGTTTACAAGGCATTCACGACCCCAACACTTATTAATCTCCTGCATATTCATTAAGTCAAACAGTATCAGAAATACAAGGTTTAGGGATCTAAATTTTGTGACTTAAACAGAGCATGGTGGAGAGAGAGAGATATGTGTCCCAGAAAAGTACAGTTTTGTACCTACCATAAATGTAGATGTCCGAACTGGATAGCATCTGCAGTCATAACAAGTGGGTTGTCCTGTCGTCAGGCAGCCCTGCAGTCGGCCGGATTCCAAAGTCCGGGTCCGGCTTCGGCTGATGTCGCACTCCACCCGACGTCATCTCTGTTGGTCCTCGGGTATAAAAGCATCAGCCGACGCCATTTTCCTCAGTGTTTCTTGCCCCAGATGCCAGTAGCCCTCCTGCAGGCTAAAAATTTGGATAGATGCCAATGTTTCCAAATAGATAGAGGTAAACACAACAATAAGCATATATGTACATATATACAAACAAATACACCATAAAAGACTCCCCCCCAACAGCTAGCTATTAGGAGGGTAAACACCCTAGGAGTACCACAGAGGGGAAGGAGGGAGGGTAATCCTGACTGCAGATGCTATCCAGTTCGGACATCTACATTTATGGTAGGTACAAAACTGTACTATGTCCTTCATGGATGCATCTGCAGTCATAACAAGTGGGTAGAATACCATAGCCAACTAGGGGAGGAGGATAAAAGTAGATTATGGTGTGTTTAGGATCCCTTGCAGTACAGCAGTGGCAAACCCTGCTCGGGATCTGGAATATAGAGGCAAATTATAATGCTTGGCAAATGTATGCACGGAGGTCCAAGTAGCCGCCTCAATAATGTCTTTGGTTGCCACTCCTCGTAAGAAGGCTGTGGTAGTGGCTGTTGCCCTTGTAGAATGAGGTCTTATGTTCTGTGGAATTGGTTTTCCATGGAAGGAGTAACAGTATCGTATGCAGTTTCCTATCCATTTGGAGATTGTCTGTTTGGAAATAGCTTTTCCTTCCCTTCCTGTTGCATAGGCTACAAAAAGTTGGTCAGTCTTTCTGCTGTTTTTGTTCTGTCCAAGTAGTAGCGTAGCTGTCTATGTACATCCAAGGTATGCAGTATTCTTTCCCCTCTGTTTTGTGGGTTGGGAAAGAAGGTAGGTAGGTGGATTGCCTGGTTCAAAGACACTCTGGATACCACCTTGGGCATAAATGTAGGATTAGTCCTCATGGACACTCTATCTTGGTGGAAGATTAGGAAGGGTTGCACTGCCATTAAGGCCTGTAGTTCTGAAACCCTCCTTGCTGAAGTTATTGCCAGTAGGAAAGCAGTTTTCCATGACAGGTGTTGTAGGTCTGCTGTTGCTGCTGGTTCAAAGGGTGATAGTGTCAACTTTTCTAGCACAAAGTTTAAATCCCAAGCTGGTAATGGTGGTTTCCTTGGAGGTTTTACATTCTTGATTCCTCTGAGGAACTGCCTGAGCAAAGGGTGCGAAAAAACAGGTGGATCAAAGCTGTATTCTGCTGAAATAGCTGATGCATGTATCTTGATGGAGGAGTAGGACAGGCCTGAATGAAGAAGTTCGGCCAGATACTCCAGAATGTTAGGCATATCTATGTTTGACACATCTTTTCCTCTTTCCGTACTCCAAATGACAAACCTTTTCCATTTTCCAGCATAGTTCCTTCTTGTTGAAGGTCTGCGTGCTTCAAGAATAATGTCTTTAACCCTTTTGGAAAGTTCTGGATTAGCTGCTGTTATGTGATGTTCCATGCAGTCAGTTGCAGCGTTTTTAGGTTTGGATGTATGATGCTGTAGTTGTTCTGAGTTAACATCAAAGGCATCAGAGGTATTGGCCACATTTTGTTCCGAGACATGCTCTTCAGTAGTGGGTACCAGTGCTGTCTTGGCCAGTTTGGAGCTATCAGGATTATCCTTGGACGTTCTTCCTTGATTTTTAGTAGTACCTTGTGTATCAAAGGAAGAGGTGGGAATGCATATGCTGTTAGGTCTTTCCAGTTGAAGGAGAGTGAGTCCACTTTCCATGCTAGTGGGTGGAATGTCCTTGTGCAGAATTTTTTGAGCTGGTGATTGAGAGGTGATGCGAATAGGTCTATCTGTGGCATTCCCCATTTCTTTGAGATGGTCTTGAAGATGTCCGGGTGCAGCTTCCATTCGTGGGCATCCAGTGGTTCTGCTTAATATGTCTGCTAGAGTATTGTCTTTCCCGGTACAAATATTGCCTGTAACTGAATGTTGTAGCTGAGTGCCAGGGTCCACAGCTCCAAGGTCATTCTGCATAGGGGTATGAATGAGTGCCTCCCTGTTTGTTGATGTACCACATGACTGTGGTGTTGTCTGTCCTTATCATCAACTGGCCCTCTTTGAGAAATGGTTTGAACTTTTGGATTGCCAGTTTTACTGCCAGCATTTCTTTTAGATTGATGTGCAGGCGAAGTTGATCCTGTGTCCACAATCCTTGCACGCATTTGTCCAGCATGTGGGCCCCCCCATCCTAGGTCTGAAGCGTCTGTTGTGATGGTCTGGCTTGGTTGACATCTGCGAAAGGGTAGGCCTGGGTTTGACTGGCATGCCAGAGCCCACCATAGGAACTCCTGTTTTAAGCATGGAATTAGTGGGATTTCTGTTTCTAGACTGTGTCTGTGTTGGGACCATAAATTCTTTAGGTACCACTGTAGTTTCCTCATATGTAGCCTGGCAAATGGGACCAAGATTATGCATGATGCCATGAAGCCCAAGGCCTGCAGAACTTTTCTTGCTGTTAACTTGTTCAGTTTTGTTAGTGCCAAGAAGTAAAGAGGAAGCTCTTTTTGTTTTTCTGTAGTCAGGAATGCCATTTGTTGTACTGTGTCCAATTCCGCGCCCAAGAACGTCCTTGTTTGGGATGGTATCAGCCTTGACTTTTGTAAATTGACTGTGTATCCCAGTCCTTGTAGCAAGTAAATGACCCTTTGTAAATCTGTTGTCAGCTTGCTTTTGTTGTCCCCTTGTAGCAGGCAGTCGTCCAGGTATGGGTAAATTTGAATTCCCTGTAGTCTGCAATGGGCGATTACTGATGCCAGGCATTTTGTGAATACTCTGGGCGCAGTAGATAAGCCAAAGGGCAATGCTGAGAATTGATAGTGCTCTGATCCTGCAAGAAATCTGAGGTATCTTCTGCAGATTGGTCGAATGGGGACGTGCAGGTATGCCTCCTTGAGATCTAGAGTTACCAGCCAAGACTCCTTGCCCAGCATGGGAAGAAGTTGCTGTAGGGTCAGCATTTTGAATTTTGGGACAATGATGTATGTATTTAAGGTGGACAGGTCGAGAATTGGTCTCCAACTTTTTTCCTTTCTTGGAACTAGGAATAGTCTGGAGTAGAACCCCTTTCCTTGTTCTGCTGTTGGCACTCTTTCCACAGCTCTCATGTTTGCTAACTCCATTATCTGGCGTAGAGCCTCTGTTTTTGATTTGGAGGTAGATTTGGCATTCCTCTTTTGACTGGTAAAGTGTGGAAGTGAAACCGGTAACCTTGATCTATGGTTTGTAAAATCCACTTGTCTTTTGTTATGTAGTGCCAGTTCTTTGAGAATAAGGTTAACTTTCCGCCTAGAGGAGCTGCTATTTGTTCCCTGGTAGGCGGATTTAGGATTAAGTCACTGTGGTTGTGCTGATGTAGTGGCAGTGGCTGTGTCTGTGCCTCTGTTGTTACCTTGCCACTGTCGTCCTCTGTAGGCACCTCCTCTGGATTGGTTTCTGCCTCTGGGGCGTCTATTCCTGCCCCTTTGAAATTTTGTGGAGTCAGGAAAGGACCAATTTTTGGCAGGCCAGTTCCTGCTAAACCTTGGGGTTGAACCTGCAAGAAATCTTTAACAGTTTGAACAGATTTTGCCTTTTCTTCCATTTTCTTCATAACCTGCTGGGCAGGTGTACCAAACAAACTTGTCTTGTCCATAGGAGCATCTAGCAACTTAGCTTTAACATGATCCGGTAAAGCTTGTTCTTTTAGCCATGCATGCCTTCTTATCACTGTGCCTGTCATGGCTGATCTAAATGAAGCCTCCAGTGCATCATAGCCACATTTTAAGGAATGGTTGCTAACCTGTTGTATGTTATTTACCATCTCTAATACATATTTCTTATCAAGAGATTCATCAGTGTTTAGTTTTTTAGTTAACTGATCAAGCATAAACTCTTGGTATTGTATCATGTGAAACTGACAGTTTAAAGCTCTAGCTGAGAGAGTAGCTGAAGTGTAGACCTTTTTACCCCATCTGTCTAATGACCTTGCTTCCCTTTCAGAAGGAATAGGGTTTTTAGCTGTGGTCGCGGCTACTGCCTTGGGACCCTGGGATATAGTTTCTGGGTCTGCAAGTGGGGCCTTGTAAAGGTGGTGATGAGTGTCTGGCACCCTGTAAAATCTGTCTGGTTTGGCAGGGGCTGGGGGTAAAGAATCTGGAGCGGAGCAAACATCATTGAAAGCATCATCCACCACAGAGAGAACAGGAGGTATAGCTAAGGGCCTGTGCTGTGGGAGGTGCAGAAAGGTCCTAAGTCTTTTTCTGGAGTCTGAAAAATCCTGTTGCTGCCATTGGAACTGTTCTCGCATGGCATGCAAGGTTTCCCCAAAGGAGAATTCTTCTGGTGGGAAGCAGCTGGAATGGATTCTTCAGCATCAGAATCTTCAAAATTGGAGAAGGGAGCCTCAGGCTGGTCAGTTATGTCTGATTCATCAGCAGAATCATCAGAAGACACTGGCTCAGGGGGCTCTGCCCTAGGTCTCTTCTCTGGGGGCTGAGAGGCCCTGTCTGGGTGAGATTGAGATCCTCTAATTAAAGAAATTAAATCTTCTGCCAAAGAAAGCATTTGAGAACTAGAAGAGGGCCTGGATGTGGAGGGTTTAACAGGCACTGTTTTAGAAGTCTTGGCTGCTTTAGCCCTGGCGAAGGCCTTAATGGACATGGCAGCTGGAGGCCTAGCAGCACCACGTGCTGGGGTAGAGACATCCAAGGGAATGGTGTCTGATAAGTCAACCACTGTAGTGGGTAAAATTTCTGAGGTCGATTCAAGAGTTGTAGCAGGGGCCTCAGTTGTAAGAATAGGTTCAGCTGTACTTTGATCAGTGTTCTCGGTTTCAGCGAAACCGAGACACTCATGATTTGCTTTACCGTGGTTTCGGCCGAAACCGCGGACCGCGAGTGTCGGTCTTTATCTTTGCGTTTTTTGGGGGTTGTCGGAGGGTCCGTCGGCATAAGGTACGCAAAATCAGAACCGAAAAACTGTTCTGCAAACTCCGACCGGCGCCTAAGCGTTCGTCGGTTGAATGAGCACAGGCGAACAGGCTGCTACGTCGTGGGCTGGGCCTAAACAAGGCAGACAGTAAGAGTGGAAATCTTTATGAGGTATTTGTTTCCCACAGGTTAAACAATTGTTAACTTTTTCTGACATCGGCTGAGGCAAGAAAGAGTCCCCAACGGGGTACTTAGCTTTAGAAGTCTTCGAAGTAGTATTCGGTAGAAGTAATCTCTGGATCCGACCGACCGGCACTTGCGAACAGCTTCTGCTTCGGGCGCCACGCGGCAAGAAAGACTGAGGAAAATGGCGTCGGCTGATGCTCTTATACCCGAGGACCAACAGAGATGACGTCGGGTGGAGTGCGACATCAGCCGAAGCCGGACCCGGACTTTGGAATCCGGCCGACTGCAGGGCTGCCTGACGACAGGACAACCCACTTGTTATGACTGCAGATGCATCCATGAAGGACATCTGCCTCTCCCTGTGGAACAGGCTTCCCATCCATGTGAAGCTGAGTTTATCTATTACCCAGTTTAAGTGGAGCCTTGACCAGTGGATGGGGAATGGGAAATTTACACCAGGCCTGGCAAACATATCCCTTATGAATAGAGGTGGCTTATAAATGCCTGGCCCTCAATGTTCAATCTGGCTACAGGACACCATTATTCTTTGGGAAAAACTTGGGTAGGCTTAGAAAGGCCCTCTTGGTCATTAGCATAGTAACAGTTTATGAATCTCTGAACCTATATTAGTACCTTGGAAAAATCAATTGTACTGCAATCACACATATCTTTACATGCCCATGATTTCTCTACATAAATACTCCTCAATATATTTGCCTGATTTGCCCCTTCAGTTTCATGCAGCACTTTTTCTGGCCTTAATTCCTCATCTGTAGTTTACTTATTGCACCCCCTATTAGATTCATGTTAAAATTCAGTTCTGCTTTGCTATTTTGTTTTTCTGCCTTTGCAGTTAACTTTGTCAGTGGAAACTTTAGGATCCTGCTACTGCACCAAAGGTCCAGCACAGCTTTGCTGCCAGTGGTTAACTTCATACTATTACAGTGTATTGACTATCGACTACATATAAACAGGAAGCACAGTGTGGGTCATAACATCTTTTTACTGCTGCTCTTAGCACAAACAAGAAGTGGGTGTTTCTATTCAGAATTTACAGTAGAGCCACATACCTTCAAATATAAGGGTAGTACACTTATACATCACCACAGCAGAGTGGAATAAATAGAAATTAGAGGAACAATAATGAGAATTATGTCTTTATCTGCTTAGCACTGTGTAAGATCCTAGCCCTGCCAAAAAAAAAATGTGGTGAGTTCCACTTGTTTGAGGAAAAATGACAGATGGAGGTGGTTTCCCTTTGAGAAGTGTGTGCGTTGGGGGTGGGGTTAAAACACCAAACTCAGTATTACATACCATTCCTTTACACTTTTTAGTTACACAAAGACACACTGACATACTCAAGAGGTAGAAGTAAGTTAGCCTACATGCTACATGTAGAAGGTGTATGTCGGCCCTGACCACACTTTTACATTAGGTCATGATTCTCCACAGGCTGTACAGGCTCATCTGGAAAACATAAGGCTTTCTTTTAAGCAAGTGTAGTTGTTTTTTTACTTTGCTAACAAATGCTGTGAAACTTTGGAATGTCTGGCTTGCATTAAATAGTCTTTTGCTCTGGTATCAAGTGACATAGTCTGATTTCCTCATTGTTCTGAGAGGTGTTTAGTGATGGGAAAGGTGAATGGGTCACTAGCAGGTCTGAAAACTGACTCCTCCAAGTTGGCTAAATAACTAGAGCTCTGTTGTCAAACTTTAAGGAATGCAGGTTTTACTCTGTCAGTGTTATTTTGCTGAGAGAGGTGGAAAGTATACTAGAAGCTTTCAAATGATCTTTTTTTTTTTTTTTTTTTCTTTTTTATTTTTTGGGATACTTCTTTAGAAGTTTCACAAATAAACAACCTAATAGTGTTTTGTTATTGACAGTATACCCCAACAGACTTCACTCCTTCCTTAACATTAAATGGCAGAATTTGAGATGTCATTTAAAATACATCAGGAAGGCAACCTGCTTTCTTGTTTTATGAATAGTGTGAAATGTAACACTTCAGCAGCAAGAGATGAGGAACTGATTTTTCGGCAGGAAAAAAAAACAAAGGCATTCGCCTTCAGTGTTTTTTTTTTATTATATTTACTTTTTTATACTTAGTTTTTTGTATTTAATTTTTATTTTGACTTCTTAAACTTCTATTCTTTGTGAAGAAAAGTTAAAAGTGTATGCATGTGTGTGTGTTTGTGGGGAGTAGTGGATATGCTGCAAGAGAAAGCTGAACTTTTAAATCAAGAAAAAGATTTATACTACAAAGATCTAAGTTCATGCTTACTCAGTAAAGACTTGACTCAAAATATTGCTTGTAACATCTGAACTTCCTAAACTGCTCTTATTTTTTGCCTCCATTTCTCTCCCAATAAAGACTATCAAGCATCTATCTATTTGGCACTGATATTATGTTACAGTGCTGGGAGAGGGGAAGCATAAGTTGAGGTTCACAGCTGTCAACAAGCAGGGGTTAAGAGATTTTGTTTACATATTTTAGGCTTTTACCAGAAAGTGTATTGCAATAGATAATATACTGGACGCAGTTAAAGTATTATTTATTTGTTTTTTTTAAAGACTGTTAGCAGTTTGTTTATTGGGAAAGTCCATCTGGGCACAAGTCCCAGTTTCAGCAGAGGCCCTGGAAGAAAAGCTGCACATAAAACACATACTTACAATGAACAACAATAAAAATTAAACATTTATAAGCATTACTTTAAGTAAGTTCTTCCACACATCAATAATTTCTGGGTAGAGTGTTAACTCCCACCCCAGTAGGCTTATATTCTCAAAATACCCCTTGAATAGATGAGCTGTGTCACGTGTTCACTCTCATCCTTCACAGGTCGATCCTCCACCTTTTGGGTCACTAATTGTACATTTAAGTTATGTACATATCATAATGATACATTTGTAGGGTCAGGTCACTCTTTCTCTACCATAGGACTTAAGGGTGCAGAACCTGGTTAAGCTAGGCACCTAAAGTACTCCTAGGCTACAAAATTCCTCTCCTTTACCCATAATCCCATGCACAGTGACTCCTCTGCATATCTCTGTAGGCTCCCATCATGGTAAAGCAAGGAAAAGGGATACCCACAACAGAAGGAATGTTCTCTGAAAGACCATCTCAACTAAACAAAGAGGCTAGGAGAAGGAAGTTGGGTCACAGAATTAAACGGACCTGGTCCTACACCTCTATTGTTATGGTAAGTACATTACTCTTATATATGACAGGAGTGGTCCATCTTCTCTAACCATGGGACAGAGTACCAACCTTAACATCATGGGGAAATCTTAATAAAACTACATATAAATGTAGTACCTCCAAGGGCAATTGGAAAATTTGTTAAAATACATTTGAAATGAGATTTGTTTAGGGATTATGTCACTAATTACTGTAGTTCAGAAAGTAACCCTCAGAGACAAGTTCCACATTAGACAAGAAGCAGGAGTTCAGACTACTGAATGAATGATATAGAAGTAAAGTGGTATCCTATACGGGAGAGATTGGAAACCTTGGGAGGTAGTGGGAATGGAAAAGATGAATAATTACATAGTATTGACGTGTTCCTTAAAAATACATAAAGTGAAATACAGGGCAGTGTATAGAGTGAAGTATAGCCAAGCTAGTAGTACCTGAAAAACAAAAAAGGTACAGTTACATTTCTGGAGACATACCTTAGACTACAGAAGTGAAGGCTAAGTTTTAGATGCTGCTAAACCCCCTAGTCTGACAGGGAAAATGTCTGGAGCCAAAAGTATAATTTAGATACAGATAGTTATAGCCATGGAGGTGAGTACAACTTAAAGTTATATTGCCAGATACAGTCCAGTAGCTAGAATAGAGCCAACCAGTCGGGGGTCAAGAATCAGTTTTTTATGAGGAGAATAAGCTGAAAGGTTGGGAATCTCCTTGGTTGAAATGTTCATTACTATATGGTTATATCTGCCATTCCAGAACTTTGCTGTGTATCTGCAACTCACTTTTAGTCCATAATTTGGATCTGAATGGTAAAATGGAGTAGTAGATAAAGGATGAAAATGGAGTAGTAGATAAAGGATGTAAATAGTCTGCAGGATATCCTAAAGAAACAGAGGGATGAAAATATTGCATAAATTGAACATTGCTATTTTAATAATCTAGTTGTTTACTGCAATGGTGTCAAAGGTAATACAGGTTGTGTCACATGGCAGCAACAATGTTAATAAGCTAGAGATGTATGCATACATACTTCCACCTCCACAGGTATTAACATATAGGATGAACCATTTGGACTGCTTCAAAAACCTAAGGAAAATGTACCAATTCATGCACTAATATTGTAGATTGTCACTTCCAGGATTAATGGAAAGACATACTGGAGATAAGTAAATAAATAAAGAAAAAGAGAATAACCCTACCCTCACCAAGGGATGATGGATAATTTAGTGAAGTGCAAATGTAGTGATTAACCTGCCTATCAAGCAGAAGGGTAGTACGCTCTAAGAAGAGGCTTTAACTAAAACAAAGGGAAAGCTCTGTCATTACATCAAATAAATATATCAAATAAAAATATAATTGGATAATCACAGTAAAGTTCTCTTAATATAAAATACAGAGAGCAATTGTAGGACAGTTATAAAATACAGCGTATATACAATTGAGAGCATCAGCATGGTCTGGTAAAAATGTATTTCAATAATCACAGCTGAGATACAGTTGGTATATCAGCCGGGAGTGGAGCATTGGCAGACTGACTTACTGAGGATGTTTTTTTTTTAGGCTACTTTTGAATAGTGTAAGGATTGAATAGAGGTAATGGTTACAGGCAGTTCATTCCAGATTTTACCTATGAAGTTTGCAAATAGGGAATCCCCTGCTTGGTTTTTGGATAAGTAGGTTTTATTTGTTGTTTGTTAAGAGGAACAGAGTAGTCTGCTAGTAACATATGGTTTAAGAAGAGTTTTTAAGGCTGGTATTTTTTTTGGATCTGACCAGAGTTTGTGGGCCATTGTTAGTTATGTATAGTGTAGGCGTTGGGGAGCACTAACCAGTTAAGTTGCTCTAGTGCAAGGCAGTGGTGAGATCTAGCTGGTGGTTTGTGGCATATCTTACAATTTTATTGTAACAGGATTCAAGTTTATGTAATTCAGATTTCTTGAGATTAGTGAGGATGGGGGCACCGTACAACAGGGTGGAGACTAGGTGTGTTTGGGCAATGGCTACTGTGGTATTTTTGGTAAAGTAGTGTTTATTCCTGTATAGAGTACTGAATTTTTTATGTACCTTTTTCACTGTCTGGGAAATGTGAACATCAAATTTAGTTTGCAGTCTATTTCTACTCCTAAAAGTTTAGTGTGTGGTGATGATGGTATTGTTAGTTGAGGCAGTGAAGAAGGTGTTAGGAGGAGCAGCTTTATTAGGCAGGAAGATCATTAGTTTATTTTTTTTTTTTTTTGAGGATTTAAGATTAGGTTAGCATTTGTAAGCCACGACTCAACTTCATTAAAGGCTCTTTGAGTTTTAGTCTGAAGTACCAGAAGAGAGGGTGCAGAACAGATCACTGTGGAATCATTTGCACATTGGATGAGAGATGCACGAGTGGTTGCCAGATGGAGGTTGCTAGTAAATATAGATAATAAAAGTGGGCCGAAGGTAGAGTCCTGAGAAATCCAATGGTGACTGGTAGTTGGTGAGAAACAGTTTGCTGCCAGGAGACTGCTTGCTGCCGCCCTGTGAGGTCATCTTGGAACCATGCGAGTGTGGAGTTAGAGAAATGTAGGTCAGCGAGGGTATTAAGTAGATTAGTATGAGAGACCATATCAAAAGCTTTTGACAAGCCTAAGAAAATAGAAGAGACATAGTTATTAGTTATGTGGAAGTTGACAGTGTTAGTAAAAGACATTAGTGAGGTTGTTGTGCTATGGTATGATCTAAAACCATGTTGGGTATTTGTTAGAAAATTGTTAGCGAGTAGATAGTTGGTAACCTGCTTATCAATTACTCTCAAGAATTTTAGATAGTGGCGACAATATTGCAGTTGGTCTGTAGTTATTTAGTTCAGTTGATGGACCACCCTTATGTAGGGGAATTATATAGGAGGTTTTCTAGATGGGAGGGATCTGGTGTTCAGTTATCGATCTATTGATTAATAAATAATGAGACAGGGTATGCTATACCTTCTGCTGTTAACTGTAAGTATTTGGCAGGTAGACCGTCGGCAGCCAATCTGGTTGGTTTTCATTTTTTCAGTAGTTTTTTGATAGTGTTAGTTGACACTGGTTGGAGAGAGAATATTGGTGAGTTATTTTTTGTGGGGATGGAGGGCTTGTTTGTTGAGGGAGTTTGATTTTTGGATAGTTCTAGGATGGTTTCTGTAAAACATTTGTTAAACTGAGCAGCAATATTGTCTTGAGTTGTTAGTGGTGGAAGGGGGTGTTCCTGTTTTACCTGGTAGAAGGATGTTGTTTATAGTGGACCAGATGTTTGTGGATTTTTGTGGTGCCTGGACTGTATTTCAATGTAATAATTTGTTTCTTAGCTTTGTTTCTAAGTTCCCAGTAAGTTTGTAGTGTTGTTTGCAATTTATTTGATTTCCATGTAGCCCATGCCTTATCTCTACATTTGAGAAGATTTAGTGTTTCTTTTTGTAGCCATGGAGCATAGTTAGATTTTGCACAAATGTAACTAGTGGGCATTTGGGAGTTTAGAATGGAGAGGAAGGTTGTGTTGAAGTAATTAATGGCTTCTTGAAGTTGTAGTTGTTTTAATGGTGTCCAATTACAATGTTTAAGCATGTCTGCAAGCTTGTTTGGGTTAAGTTCCTTTTTGTTTCTTACTTCTAGAAGAATAGGTTCTTTGGTCGGGTTTGCTCTTTTTCTGACCAAATAAGTGGGATACTGATCACTTAGGGAGTCTGGGAGACAACCTGAGTAGGGGTAAAGGGCTGGTCTGTTTGTTAACATCCAGTCTAAAGTGGAATGTTTGTTGGAGGATGAGTTGTGAGAAGCCATATAGGTTTATGTAATGGGATATGGAGAATTGCAGTCTGACCAGTCTGTATTGAGATCACCCATTTTCAGTGTTTCCTGGGTCAGGTTATTGGTACACCATTGTAGGGTGTTTTCTAGCTTTGGGATATTATCCCCTGGTGGGATATAGAGAGCTATATATATATATATATATATATATATATATATATATATATATATATATATATATATATATATACATACACATACACACACACACACACACACACACACACACATATATATATATATATATATATATATATATATATATATATATTTTTTTTTTTTTTTGGGGTTGATGTTTAGCTTGACAGTTATAATTTCTGCATTTTTAAGTTCTAAGGTAGTGACAACTATTGACTGGCAAACTGAGCAATTACAGTAAGCTGCACTCACTGATAATTTCAACTCCTGCACTCTACTCTCTGTTAGCATGGGTCATTTCTAGCCTTAGGACACACAACTTCTGACATGAGCTTCCTGTCCGCATTTTTGTCTCAGCACTTGGCACTCTCAGTCTCTCCTCTCACTGTGTCTTTTGGAAACACACTCTTTCAAGAGATCTACAAATGTATGTGGTCTAACCTCTCAGTACTCAAATAATATGAGTGCACTCTTTATTTATAACAACGAACCATCACATTTTATATGGCAGCTGTATTAATCCACAATAGGAAGGGAAACCAGGTTTCAAAGACTGGCAATTCTAAGTTGTAGTATGCAATACTCGGTAGATGTAGTCCAAAAAAAAATTACATAGCTCAAAGTATATCTTTCTTTAGTAAAGAACTTGCATCTTTATGCATGATTTCCCAACGTTAATCTTCCTTTAATTGTACGCCCAAACATCACATCTCTGTGGAGCAATCTGTGACTAGCCTGCTGACATATTTTACAAATTGGATTAGACTGGCTGTAGAGTCATCACCTGATGAATTCACTGTCTTTACATGAGTAATCATGTTTACTAATGAAGATTCAGCAACAGTTACACAAAGATACAAAAGCAGACATGTTTAGCATGTGTAAGAGAGTGAACATGACATATTAGAAACTGGAGCTGTCATCCATGACCATTCAGAGAGCATTATGACGTTATTTCAAAGACAAGCTAACTTTAACTATTATCAAGGAGCTCTGCATGATCTTTTTTTCTGCCTTATTTTCCCACAGCAAACATGATTCTCTACCTGTAGCCTAGTGGGTTAGCTACACATTGTCAGCATGTTCTACCAGAATTGACCATGATGTGAACATAGGAATGTTAACTATGCCCTTTAGTTTAGATACATTTAGAGGTCAGACATGCAAAGTGAATCTTCTGCAGAATTGTTCTTACCTTGATGGCAATTCAGAGTGACCTATAAATTGTAAGTGCATGTTACATTGTAGAGAAGGGTCCATTTTATATCAGGTATGCACAGAAATCTGGTAATTGTAGCTTCTTTCAGTCAGCAACAAATCATATGCACATGAATCTGTTAAGAATCCCATCTTGCAAATCAGACAACAGTATGATATAATTGCATTTTTCAAACACACACACATGCAAAGAAAAAGGCTTCTTGATTCAAGCAAAAGGTTTAACTGATTAAAAACCCTGGACTTTCACTGAGACACTCACTGCCCACCCACTACATCAAGTCTGTTCTTATACTCAGTTAGTTACAGTACGCATTGTTAAATTTAAATAAATTACAGTCCTCAAAAGCAATATTAAGTACTTGGCTGACAGTTAATGATTTCCACTTAAGATCTCTCTAGTTAATTTTTAAAAAAAAAAATCTTTTTGCTGATTAATTTTAGGATTTTAGATTTCTGCCTCGAGTCAGCAGTTAACTAAACCATTAACTTACTAGCCTGGATTTTGCTTTCTGCCAGCTTCATTTTGACAACTAATTTTAATTATTGTATGTATGTATGTCTGTATGTAAAATGTGAACATACATGTAATTTGATTGAAACAAATAAATAACCAGTACAAAACTTTCAACAAATTGTCTCATCAATTAAATGCTGCAACACAACTCATAATGCACTACAAAGGAAAAAAAAGCAGGTACCATGAACTACCAAGTCAAATACATTAGAGCTTGTATTAAGGTTACAAACACATGCTACGCAAAAATAACTTTTATTTAACCATCTTATTGTACATATGGGTGCTGTTACAATTAAAAACATGGAGATTGTTTATAGCACATATCTAACAACTTACTGTGTTTTGGTGATGGGGGTCCCTTTTTTCTTTCTTTTTTTAGTAAATAACCTATTTGAATGTATAGTTTGGACCAAACATATCGACTAATAATAGAAAAAACAGAATCATTCAGAGATCGATGTTGAGTCCATAGCACATTACATGAAATTCAATTACTATACGCTACATACTTTAGTGAAGCCTCCATTCTGTGACTTCACAGATAGGGGAAAAAAACACGCATTGTGGTTAACACACATATTCCTAAATCCTAAGTTTAAATTTCTGTCCTCTACATTATATTCCCAACAGTAAAACAAGGTCAGGTCCACCCCTCTCTTAAACTTGGATAAACTGAACAGTTTAAATTAGTTGTATGTATGAACATCTGACTTAAAAAAAATAAATAAAAAATTCTGGCATCTTAGGCCTAACAAGAGGTTTATATACATACATAGTTGTTAAAAAAACAAACTTTACCTATGAAGCTCTTCAGTGAAACTTGCTACTACTCTATGTGCTTGGGTGGTCAAATCGTCCAAAACTTCTAAGAAATACCCACTTTTCTGCAATCATCCTACTTATCTGTGAAATGGGGGTGGGGTGGATTTATAACATGAGGAAAGGCTTATTCGGTGCATCAGGTGATAAAATCATGCCAGTTTTGACTACCCTGAACCAAAGGCACACAACAGCAAACAGTTAAGGAGTAAAGCAATAAGTAAGCAAATTAATAAACAACTACACTCACTGCGAAGATATATGTAGATTAGCAAAACAAATTTAATAAAGTATAACATTGTCAATACAACATGGCAAAACACATTCAATGAAACACAAGGATGAAATAAGGAGTCAAGAACTGTATATATACTACAGCTGTCCCTTTGAGAATGTGTATCTCTGTGTGAGTGACTGGTATGTTTACTGCCTTAGAAAATAAAGAGATGAACACAGAAACAGATAGACAGACAGATTCAGAGAAATAGACAGCTGGATAGGTAGGTAGATGGATAAGTGATTTTACTAGACTTGTGATGCCTGAAGTTACAGCAAGTGGCACATACACTGAGCAAATGCTATTTGTGTGCTCTATTTGTCAAAAGGAACAGAAACACAAAACATGCCAGTTCTTTCCCATCCAAGTATGATTGATCAATCCTCACATGGATAAAGTGGATTTCCTGTAAAACCAATAAAACAACATGAAGTACTCAAGTATTTCATATTTCTCAAAGTCTACAATGAGAACATTATGAGAATCAGTGAACAGTCTGAGCAGTTAACTGCAAACTGTCTTGATAAGTACAACATCCTGAATGTTTGGAAGAAACACTAAAAGTCTTTATTTGGCAACCCTTAAAAACTCTTTCTCTTGATGAAGCGTCAGATACTTTAATGACACCTTTCTTAATATAATAAATCAAGCAGTCCTATTCCAAAAAAAAAAAAAAGAGTCAAATGTAATCCAGTCCCATGGTTATCCACGACCAGAAAATAACACATGAGATAAAGCCTGGAAATCATAGCTCTAAACAAAATACAATCTAAACTCCAGCACTTTAGACAACTGCAACCACACCAAAAAGCTTATTAGAACAGACAAAAAAATCTTACTACACTTCACTAATAAAAATACCCTACCCATAATGAGAACTCCAAGCAGTTCTGGAACTCCAGAATTTAATAAATTCATAAGTTCATAGGTGTGTACTAGGCTAATGGCCCTGGTGCCCTTACAAGCCTAGCCCACAGAAGTGCCCTGGCATTGTGCCGCCTGACAGATTCCCAGTGCCTCATATACCTATATGAACTGCATTACTGTACTTACATACTGTGAAGATCTTTGTGGCATTGTTACAAGGATACGTACTTAATATGTTCCACATCCCTTGAGGTTGCCACTAATTATCACTCGGTTAACAGTGATTCTAAATTTTTCACTGTCATCACATAGACTTATTCCTAGCAGTATAAACTTTGAGGTAGAGTTCCTAGTCCTCAATTTGCTTGCAACTTGCATTGTCCTTGATTTTCTTCCAAGCAGAGAACAAATTTCCAAACATACAACTCTACAAATCAAAGGGAACATATCCTTTCTAATGTCCAACTAGAGCAATTATTTATGTGTATAAAGCCTACAGTTACATTTCCTGGTCTGAACTTACAGAATGAAATGGCAACACTGGTTGTACTGTTGTACAGTTTCTGTAAATGTATGTGTAAAAAACAATGGAAGAAATAACCTAAAACAGGATAACAAACAGAACCAATTCCTGCTACTGCCAACGACCCTGATCCAATCCCTAATCAGTTCAATTTTCACCTGTCTCACTAGAAACCAATCATGTAATCTTCTCTATATAACCTTACTAGTATCCCAGCAGCCTCTCACTTTCCATCTTAGGCCAGTTTCCACTAATACCATCAGAAAACTGATCCTGAAACTCAAACTCGCTACTCTAGCTGCAGATAACCTATCCTCTGAGCATATTTCTATGGCTGCCGATAGATTAGCTTTCCCCAACTCAATCTTTCTAAATAAGTATAGCCAAGAAAACTACATACCCATCATCTGGAAAAAATCCATAATCATACCACTACACAAAGGAGGGGATGCCAGTGAATTGAATAACTAACACATAATAGCCATCATCTCCCTTATCTACAATACTCATAAAATGCATTCAATCACAACTTCTAATTTATGTAATAGACAATTACCAACTCTGCTCAACCCAGCATAGTTTCAGACCATATCACTGCACTACTGCACTACTACAGCTCTCCTTAGCTTTATTAACCAAGTAAATCTCCACAGGGACTCAGGAAAGCATGTCTCATCACTGTTCTTAGATTTACCCAAGGCTTTTGACATAGTATCCCACCAAATTCTCCTCCATAAACTATCATCACAAATTTTTGATTACACCACCCTTTCTTGGCTTCACAGTTACCTCTGTAACATATTGCAAGCAGCTAAATGGCAGAAACAACAATCACCATTTCTGCCCATCTCAGTTGGCTCAATACTAGGCCCTATACTATAAAATATCTTTATTAGCAGTCTGCACACAGCCACTATTGTTCACACAGAAAATCCTTCCTAGCATTACAAGAAAAGAAACAAAAAGCATGTTCCTTCACTGAATCCTGGCTTAATCAATCTTATCTCCTAACTGCAAAAAAAAAAAAAAAAAAAAAAATGCTCGTCAACCCAAAATCTATCAGCAGTACAAAAATAATTCTTCCATCATCTCAGCAAATGACACTCTTATTGAACTTGCTGCACACAAAAACTTACTCAAAGTCCTAATGGAGAACCATTAGAAATTTGACATCCTTATACAGCAAACTGTCAAGAAATCCCACCAAAAATAGCCTCTTGTGTTGCAACAAATACCTTCTTAATTAAGGATAATGAAAAAAATGCTGCTGTCATTTCTTTTTCTGTTCCTAATGTACATTCCCATCTACACAGATTTCTATAAACTCTTACTAACTGAAATGGAACAATGCTATAAGACAGCAAGATTTGCTGCTAATAATACTACAGTATCACAACACTGTGTAGCCTTAAACATCTGTAGTAGCTAGAACTCCCATACTACCTCTCCACAGCACAACTGGTAAACGTTCATAACATTATAAATAAACATCAGCACTCCCATGCACTTTTCAATTTGGTGCACCCCTACTCCCCATTCAGACCTCTATGATCCATGGACAAAGGATTAGAGTAATAATCAAACACCAGAACTGTGCCAGTTAGTCACTAGTACTCCAGTTATGTTTACAAAATATGCAGCTCTATTCCCAGCACACACAAACCACATAACAACTTAAATAGATTAAAAACATTACTAGTTATTTATTTATTTTACAATTTGATTGCCAGGTGGATGAGCTGGTCCAAACATCCTTTTCAGTCACAATGGGGATACAAAAGGAACATATAATAAAGAAGTATGCAGCTTTGATTACAAGAATGCAGTATTACTAAACACGGGAAATTTAACCGTAACTGCATAGATTGTACTACAATTTGTATAAACTGTAGTGAGGAGTCATCCAAGATTAACACACATTAGAGTATATGTACAGTATTCACAATATATACATGAATTCAGAATGAGCGTGTCATACAACTGCACATTTAGTTACAACTGCCATTTTTTACATTGGTTGGTTTTAGTGATAGTCGTTCTTTAACCAGTATCATGGAAACACTTGCACCAGGCATCTTTGAAAATAAAGTCTTTTGAAATATTTTTTGAATGCACACAGAGCTGTATTAGATTTAATTAGACTTTAGACTAAAGCAACACTACAACAACTCTTGACTCTGCTCCTGCATACCCCCCATAGACAACTATGGTCTGCTCTGTCAATACTCACCAACTTATGGCTCTGCTCCTTGTATACTCTGGTAAACTCTTCTCAACTCTAGCACAATCTGCCACTATACACTTCTCAATTCCAACTCATAGACTCCAATCCCTCAACACATCCCTCCTAACTTCCTCCCTATCTTTTCCTAAAACTATTCCTTATAATCACCAGCCCACCATCATTTTTCCAATATTTTACTAGACCTTTGTCACCATATGCATTATCCATGTTCAGCCATCCTCTAATGACTTTCTCAATCATTCTGCTTTATTCTGCTTTCATCAGATCTCCTCACCACCCCTCCAATTTCACAAACACACTTTCCACTTAAATGTCTTAAGAATCCACCATACACCTCCCAATCACAACTCATAGCAGTCCTCCTGCCAATCTCAATCCTTATTGCATACTTAATTATCTTCCTACAGCACCTCCACACTACCACTTCTCAATAACTTCCCCTAATCTATCTACTACACTTCTCTACTTCCAACGCTTAATAACCTTCTCCTATGGTTATCTGCTATACTTCTAGACTTCATTTCTTTAATATCTTTCCTCCACGATATGTAATAAATGTAATTATCTTTCCTCACTAGTAGTCTCCATCACCGTCAGTCTTTTTTCCACCATCCTACCATCATGACACAGTATCACTTCCTGCATTCTTCTACCATTTCTGCTCCTTATTTTACTAGTAGTAGTAAATCTTTCAGCTTTTCCCGGTTAGGGGTCGCCACAGCGGAACTCCGGTCCGCTAATGATTGTTGGTAGTTGATTTTTACGTGCCGAGTTACCAGCTGTGATGCACAACTTTCAATGAAGGGACGCCCATTCATGCATGTCTCCCCACAGAAGACGCTCTAGCTGAGAATCGAACCGGACATATCATGAAAATCACTCTTGCAGCCATAATAACGTTTTGACAAATTAACTCCTAACTTGCCCTATCTGTTTCTTTATCTTACTAGAATCCCATTAAACTCATTCCTTGCAGCTGTAGCTATCTCTCCCAGCTTAATTTGTACCCCCATCAACTGTAATCATGATACACAGAGCATTGTTTCTCAGTATCACTATTTCACTACTGTACCTGTGTAACACTCCTGTTTGCTGTAACTGACATTACTTAGTAATACTCATGCAGAAATTGTGTCCCTTTATCTGTGTTCTAGTCTACATTGTTTCATCTTATTATGTATATTTTATAATGCATAACATTTGTACTTGCTGTTCTATAGTACTTACTGCACATTGTTTTTCTCTTACCACTTTGTACTTGATGCAAGATGCTTTTCTCTCCAGGCTTCTGCTGAACAAGAGCCACTTTGGCTCAGTTTCACTATCCAGGTTATCAAAAGCAAATGCATAAAATAAAACAAATAAGTTGTGTTCTCATATAAAGATTCACCAGGCATATCACTCTATCTTCAAAATGACAATATACCAAGAGCTTTAAAAGTACTCAGCCCTATACAATAGTGTGCAAATTGCAGCCCTAGCCTGAGTAGCAAGCTAAACAACTTTCCTTGAAATTATGAAGCTAAAGAAAGGCCACAAGTTGCCCAATATGCTTGCTACCTTTTCGTTATTATCCCCACTTCAGCTTAGCAGCACTTAAAATCCATTCACCACTGCTCATTCCAAGTGCTACATGGCAGTCATCTTTGCCAGCACCTTGACTATCCCATGTATAACTCTATGGTATAAACACAGTAACATAAAGCAAGCTCTAATGATGAGGCCTGACTGAGATTCTTACTTGCATTATAATAGCTCATTCCTTATTTGTGCATTCACTTAGTTTCACAGTCCTGGTAATATGTAATAACAGAACTGTGAGAGACTATCTCATACAAGAGATACCACTGCTGCACATACTTTCGGAAAATTAACTAGGTATCACCACTCCACAAACTGACTCGTACAACACTGCCTCGGACACTTCACAGGCTATCTACCTCTGCAGAGCTCTTCTCAAGCCAACACCTCTGTGCAGCTCTCTGAAGTTTTCAGGTACTACAGATAAGAGCATTTGAAACTCCATGCTGTGCTGCAACCAAGGAAAGAGACAGTTCCCTTTCTCAACACCATGGTCACATAAGCCAGGCAACTAGCTGATTTCACTAAACAACACTGTAAACAGTTAACCCTCAGGACTAAGGCTCAGAGATTCCTGCAGTCAAGGGTAAATGGTTTGATTTCTCTACCATCATCTGCCTACTGTGTGACTCTGACCACACAGTTCTCCAGGGTTGTGCTATTGGTGTGTGTGTGGGGGGGTGGGGGGGGGTGGGGGTGTGTGAAACTCATGCATTAGGCAATATTGCCTAAAATATCAACAAGTGGCATTAAACAGAAGATTACTTTTTTCCTATGAGAATCTTTAATTGTTAATTCTCTCACTGACTTGCCACACCTTCCTTCATTTAATGACTTTTACTGAAAATATGCTGGCACTCAGTTATATCACTTCTGGTATGTACCTTCTGCTGACTTATGCATTATGGATCCAGCAGATTTTTTGAAAAGCTGAATGACTTGAGTTATACGCTGTGGCATGTCTCTACCTGCTGCACTGTTTCTCGCTGTCTGCCTATTTCCCAAGACTGTTCATGCAGTGTTACATTTATATTGTGGGATCTTTTATGAAGTAGGAGCCTTTAAGTTTTAGCCATATTCAGTTAATTAGGAGAACAACTGCACAGACACTTGAATCCTCAGCAACGTCTTCTTTTATCATAGTGCTAAAACACAGAATTTTCCTCAGTATGATGCTGTCCTTTAGCTCCTTCCCTAAGTATGTACACTTATACAACCCTTGACATGACTGTAAATCTTAATGCAAGTTTCCTGTAAGACAAATGATGATGCCCTCAGTGCTTAGTATTATAACAGTTCCAGGTTTACACTTTGTAACTTGATTTTTGGCAATTTATACATGATCCCCTACCCTGTTGCCTCACAGAACTGCTGAAATAAGAAAAATGTTTACCATCACAAAATAAAACATCTAGGTCAAACTTTTAATAAGCAAAAATACTGCTCCTCTTCTTTCACATGCTTAGTACTCTCATCACAGAACTTTATTTTTCAGTGTAAGCATACTCATAGAATAAAGTCTGCTATCAATTATCTAAATTATCTTTAAGGCTTGATGTCATTAGAGCAAACTACAGGTATAAAACTAACTGCCAGCATACACAAATGACAATAGAAAGACTTTAACATCTAACTGAATAAAGTGACATAGGGCAAGGTAGCATTAGTATCTTCTTGGAAAAATTCAACATTGTTAGTCTTTAGAGTATCTGTTATGATATTTAGTGATACATATTATGTGGAACAGTGTCATACATTTCACACCAGATAGTCAAAATTGATTTGACTACGAATGACATACATCTATAGAGTTCAAAAGAAGTAGTATCACAATTCATTAAAGGTACTAAACAAAACTTAGCAGCAAGGCCACATGGACTGAATGTTTTTTATTTATGTAATATAATTGCTCCATTTATTCCGTGCCCCACTCATCTACTTCAAAGGCCATCCTTATAAGGTTTTGATAGAAAGAGTCCAGTATGATTCCAATTCCAAAAGAATGCTCTTATAACTTGTCTGATAAATTTCATCCAGTAAGTTCGTCTAACTTGGAAAATGTTTTAAAAGCCATCTTACAATTGTCATTTTCCTTCAAACAGGGATTAGACTTAAAGCCATCATGGGTGCTTAGTTGATCAAACCAATTTAACTAATTTTCTGGGTTTTTACTTGAAAGTGGTTGACACTATCAATCAGGGATTATTTCCTGATATTATTTACTTGGACTTGGTAAAAGTCTGCCACTCTGTTACACTCAATGACTCCTACTAACATTAATGGGTACATAACAAGGTTGGTAATGAATTGGCTGCAAGACAGAAAATGTAGTGTTGGAATTAAGGACATTTTTCTGTTGAATAAGTTGTTAATGTAGGTGTCCCACAGGTGTGTTGTGTTGGCTCCTCAGTTTCTTTATGCCAACCTTTCCAAATAAGCCTACCATACAGCTGAGTAAATGTGCAGACAACACAACAATAGGAATAACTGTGACTAACATAACGGACTAAGCTGCACTCCACAAGTTTTAAACAACAATTAGCAATAGCCTCGATAAAATGTGTTATTTAATGCATCTAACTGCATGCTACTTCAGTTTAGTAGAAATAATTGTGATGGATGCAGGCAATATCAAAGATGTAGGAGTTACTGTACATAATCACTTCCACTTTGATGCTAAGATCCTATCATCCAGATGGTACTAAGCGATCTCTTTCAGGTCTATATTATATTCTCGAAAGCCGACAATGTAGATTCTGACGTTGTCGACGCAAGAATATCGAACACTCAGAATCTCGTGTAAATGGAAATCTCCATAAGGGGAGATTTCCATTTACTGCAATGTAGTGCGGTCTCGGAGTTGGTATATTTAAGTAGCGGGGGGGTGCAGGGGGGCTTGCCCACCTGCTTAAACCCATTAGGGTACTTTTTTCTTTTTTTTTCTTTTTATAAGGTCGATGTTTGAAGACATCGACCATATGTTGTTCGATATTTTCAAATGTTGATCTTATAATATAGACCCTCTCTTTCATAGCCTGGCCACTAGGAATGACAAGGTCCTGTTTCCCCTTTAGACGTTTGTTCTGAGACAACACACTGGATATTATGCATCAGTAGACATTCAAAAATATCACAAAAAATAGAAAAGATAAAAATACAATTTACCAGACATATTGATAAAATTAAGTATCTAAGATGCAGTAACAGGCTTTCACATCTTTCATTATATTACATGACAAAGTTATCAGGGGTTGATTTGATTCTTGTTCATAAATGTTGTGCAGTGGTGAGGTTATGACTTCAACACTGGATGTGTCACTTAACTTACATTATTTTGGTACCGAGAAGAGCAACTTTTTAGTAGATTTGCCAACAATTCAAAGAGTTTCCATTGTAAAAAGTCATTTCCACTTTATATTACATAACCCCTTCAGTTTCAAAACATTTCTAGATACATGGCTTAGGGATAGAATTTTATGACCCCAACATTTTATTTACAGACTCCCAAGATGGCCACAAACAAGGCTTTGAGTTTGTTTTCCAACTTCACTGAATATCTTTGATTCAGAAGCACATGTTTTCAAAACTTCAGACTTCCTTTTAGTTTTCCAAGCAAAATGACTTTATTTTATAATTAGAAAATTTCTTTGTGATTTTCTAACCAAGAAAAGCTGGGTAGACCACCAGACTAAGTAAAATCGAAATACCTTCATGCTCTTTCAAGTACCATTTATGACTAGCACACCTAGTTGGGGTGGCAACTAGCAAATATGAAGAATGATCTCCTCCTGTCACCACATGTAGGAAAAACAACTCTTCTCTTATCAAGACCCATGGTGTAAATAGAGGTTTCATAACCACAGTTTCAACAAGAACATTAATTGCATCTTTGTTAGTAATTGGAACCTATTTCTCCTTACAAATGAACCGGAATCAACCTCTACAGCATAGGACACAGGACTTGTACAACTCTCAGTTATGCGATTTACGACCACAATTCATTTCTCACATAAATTTCAATTACTTGTACAAAACATCTGCACTTCGCATGCCTACGAAAAAGTCTTTTCTTGAACCTGTTTTTTTATCTGAATTTTTGTTTTCAAATCTTGCAAAAGTCCACTGAGGATCATAGCTTTACTGAAATAAGAACTTCATCAGTTGAAGGGTGCTCTTGTAATGAAACAGCAGCTGTGAAAATCTTGTTTCCACAGTTTGCTATATTTTCTTCAACTTTTCCTTTAAAGTCTGCTCATACCTTTCTGTCAGTCTATTAAGTGTCTGCACAACCCTTTTGTCTAGTTTACTAGATGAAGCATTAAATTGTGAAATAGTTACAGGATGAATTCATTTCTTTTCATAAAGTTGGCAAATTCAGTTTTACTTTAACAATAGCCATTACCAGACTATACCATTTCTGGAATTCCATGTGTATTATTTTTTTTCCAGTTTCACTGTACTTGCATAAAAGATATTAGAGCTTATACCATAGACACACACATTCTTCCATGCTCTATACACATCTATTAAAAGTAGGCATAGTCAATGTCATTTCTGGTCTGATCCCTACAGTATAAATTTAAATTCACTGATGATTTTCTACTTGGTTGACAGTTATTCATTATGCAGCATTATTATTTATTTGATATTGTTTTATTTTTAAACCTTAATGCATAATCTAGCTAGGTACAAGTGCAACTTTCTAGGGGTGTCCTGGAGTACTGTCTGGTTAAGTGACTTGTTCAGGATTCACTCAAAAGAGAAATCGAGACTGAAGGTATCAAACGCAGGAGCACAGAATGACTCTCAATAGCAATACACATCTTTAATGTTTTGTTTTAAACTGCTAGACAACTCACACCAGGCTACCACACACATTATCAGGAGGAACCTTTCAATATGAATTCCAGGATGAGTTAAATTAAACATTTTTCAGTACTACAAAATGACACCGTAAAGGGATTATGACTGTAAAATCTTACAATACGCAGCCATTTTTGATACTTGACACTAGTCTATTAGAATAATACGGCATAAACTCTGTCACAATTATTTTAAAAGATACCTTTTTCAAAATATAACTATTAAGTTCTCAAGCAAACTAACTCCCAGTTTGCTCGGTATGAACTGCAGTACTGTTCAAAGTGTCCAACTTCAATACCTGATCAGTTAAATCCAAGTCTATAGGCTTTTCTGAAACATAGTCTTAGTACATGAGCAGTAATGTGACAATTTTCTGGTCAACTAAATACAGGCTTGTGATTAGCCAAAGCATGTATAATAGCTCGAGTCCTGTTTTAACACATCAGTTTCTTCTTTAAATACAGTTGTGTTTCATAAGCACTTACTCTGAAAGCTTCACTTTTAGAATAGGCATGTTTTACCTTTCCCTTCTCTAAGATAATGCTATTTATCCAATTTCTGTCAAGTAAGTTAGGTTACTAGCTTTAATTTTGTCAATGATAAATGTTCTTTGTACCTTATAAACAACATTCATGTTAGCATCTATCAGTATTTTATGTGATCTACTGTATACGTTTGCAAAACAAGACAGGAACTGCAAAGCTGTCTTAGTTAATTTTTTAAAGTTCTATTCATCCATTAGGATTATATTACTTTCAGTGTCTAAATGAAACTTTAGAAGTTTGTCTTCTATATAATTTTTTTACCAAGAAGGTATTAACATTTTTAATGCCTGGCACAGGATATAACAAAAAAAATCAGGATTCAGTTTTAAGTGTATCCCTTGAAAATTCTCTTATTTTAGTACTTTTCTGTTTGTTCTCACTGTAGCTGCCTGACATCAGCAATATCCTAAAGACCCTCTTTGACCATCAGCTGCACTTTCCCTGTCACTTTTCTGACTTCACCTGTATATCTGCAGGTGGCCAGTGTCAAACTTCCTGAGCATCAAGTGCTTAAACTACAAGTTGCTGAGGAGCAGAATGTTGATCTCCATTTTCAATACAAAATCAATGCAGTTGCAGTTTGTAAGTGTGAGCACATATTCTTTTATTTTGGAAGACGTGTTCCTTATGTTTGTGCAATTGTGGAGTTGGTATATATGACTCTGAGGGTGTGAAATTGTTCCCTAATGGGGTATACAAGATGATTTGCCCTCCATGTAAAAAAACATTTACAGCTGGAAGTTTCATCCTTTCAGTATTTTGGGCATCTGCATTTACCATTTTGGTTTCTTCGATGTCTTCCATGCTGAGATTTCATAGGAAAAATTACTTGACCTTTTGGAACACAGCCGCACAAATGGGGAAACCCTTAGCAGAAGTCATGTTGAGAAGTGTACAGAGCAGAGATCAGTAAAACATTCTGTCCGTTTTTTTTCAAGAATAGATGCTTTAGTTATGTTATCAATTCAGCCTCAGACTTAACATTTTTGTCTTAAGTAATGCAGCATTTAGCATTGCTGTAGTCAAATCTTGTTTATCCAGTTCAGTTTTGCATGTCCTTCACGTGTCTCTCATTATTTTTCCTGGATGTGCTGGTTTCCTTCCATATTTCAAAGACATGTTGGTAGGTGGATTGAAGACCCCCTTATTATTACAGCTTGTGGGCATACATTTTCTGGACCTCCTTTCATGCATGTACATGCTGTCAGTAACTAAACATGGTGTGCACACGTTTGTTTATATGTGTGTATGTTTGCTACATCTGCATGCCATGTGATGGCCCAACATCCACGCCAGGACTCATTTTCTGCTTTCTGTCCACTGCTTGCCAGGATAAGCACATGATCCCCCACAACCTTGAAAATGCATAGAACATAAATTAGAGAATGGATGAATTCATTAATGAATTCTACACTTACAAACTGTGTGTTTTACCCATACATTTTTAAAAAGCTTTAACTTGAGCTCATGCCCCTTTGTTGCGCTGTTCTTACTTCCTTGCCTGCTACTGCCAGCCAGCTAGTACAATTGTAGCTCTTGTGCATTTTTTGCTTGCTGTTTCTGTTGCTAAAGTAATGGTTAAGGCATTTTCAGATGTCATGTTACTCTCATAATAAATTTCTTTTAAATGTGCTCATCATTTACTGAACATACACTTTTACCAGGGCTCTCCACATTCCCAGTCTTGGGATAATTATCTTAACTACATAGACAGAAACTGGTTCAGAAATCTTTTGTTTGTGCTACTGAAGTTTACATTCTTGTGGTATCCTCACTAGGTTTAGGATACAATGATTCTTTAAGAATAACTACCAGACACATGCAGGTTTCTTTCCCATTGGTTTTAGTGGACACTAGGAGGCTTTTCATTAAAATGCATACTTCACTCCTGCAAGCAAAAAGGACAGTGGCACTGTGCTTTCTACATTTTCTAGATCCAATGACAACAAAAACTTGAAATGAAGTCATACCTACAGCTGTCATTTTTGTCTTCATTTTTATCTGCTCAGGATGAATGCAGTGGTGGATCGGTAAACTTCATTATCTGTAAATACTACTCTACTGTACCACAGCTAGTCACTGCGCAGATGGAACCATGAAGGTCTAATACATTACACCAGCATATTGGTACGTTTATACTGTATTCTTATATCAATTCCTCCAATAAAGTACAGATTGCAGGATGCTAATGTATGCTGCTATCCAAACGTCAAGTGTATGCTTGTTCCTAAACATGATAAGCAGGGAGCCACTTCTTCTATGGTTATTGTATAAAACTCATGCAGTAAAGCATCTCTTTATTAGTAACAAGCTCCACAAATACTGAGATAGTAAATATGTCACCAGTGAGTGCTTTTGCTGCAGCATGCTTCTTGAAACTGAAGGCACACAGAGAAGTATACAGTGGTAGTGCATTACCTACTTCAAAAGTGTGATTGAAAGGTAAATGTGATAGTACTCCATGCCACTGTACTGCCCACCTAGCTTGAAGTTTGAGTGGAATGTCCCAAGTCTCAAACTGTCACTTTGCCTACGACATCTTGAAGTACATTTCATAGAAAGAGCACCATAAACATCTTCATCACAACAAAAACTAGAACTTCCATGCACTACCAAGACAGCTCAAAATACACAGTAAACAACAGGTGGTTTAAAGTAAACCCCTAAACAAATAAATAAAGGCACAAAGTAAAGGAAGTGTATCCAAAAACATAATTTTTGACTATTTTTATTAATCAAAATTTCAAGTTTCTAAAAATGACTACAACTAGTATACATCCACATTATCTTTAAATATTTTTCAAATAGCTGATGTCATTCATCGTTAAAAAGAAGCTTGGCCAAGTAAGCAGTAAGTCCTGGTGCTAATAGCTGAAAAAGAAAATGCAACAATGCCCCAGATTAAACCTTTATGAGAACAGCAGATGGCAAAATGGAGCCATTTTTTGCCATTTTTTACACCTTTTACAATTAAGTAAAGAAGATCAAAGCCCCATGGAGTGCAGGGTGTGGATTGGAGAGGGAAGGAAAACTTCATTAAGTGGAAGTGTGAAAGCATAATCGAATAAAATGCTAATGTAGAAAACTTTCCCACTGGGAGTGAACTATTTTTAATTAAATTATGGAAAGGCTTTGCCAGGTGCTGGGAGACAGGGTCTAGGCAATCTGACTAACAACCCTTTTGGCTGTAGGGACAAGCACACCTCGATTGTCTGGGGTTAAAGGCCCCCGTTAATAAACTCACAGAGATAAGCATAGTCTCAGAGCTCCTTTGTTCCTTCATTCAGCCCTCTGACACACTTTAAGCCCTAGGCTGGCTTTTTCTCCTTTCTCCATGTTTCAGGGGTCTATTCAGATCTTGCCATAGATACAAGTTTTATTCTCCTTTCCAAATGGATTTACAAGATGCACCAGTGAAGCATTAACATGTCACCATGGTAACCAACATGCCCCCCCCCCCCCAACCAAACACATATACACACACACACACACACACACACATGCGCGCGCGCGCACATGCACACACACAAACGCAAACACACACACATGGTTGTATTACCTCTATCTCTTAGTCCTATTTTTTTTTATCTGAATAGCAGATTCTTGGAAAGTCTGAACATACCTCTGGGTAGAAGCTAGCTGAATTCAGTTCTCTCGGCACTTGCAGCCACCTGTTCTTTTTTACTCAAGTTACTTCTTTAACATAAATAATTTTCTTAAGTTTATTTGCTTAGTATTTGATTCTGATAATATCTGCCAGTCCACCCCCTCTCAAGCTAACAGGCGATAATGTGTCATGTCTGCAAAATGTAAATAACTGAATTAGTATAGTAACTGCACGGGCATATAACTGAAGTAAAACCAGGCCCCACATCACAAATCAGTTCCTGTATAGTATTAGACAACTACAAATAAGTCACTAGAAAAACTCTGCGTAAGACTGTCATGCCAGTAATTCTAGAGGCACAGCATCCCTGGGTTTGAAACTAATAAGTACCACTTGCAGAATGGGTGGCAACAATTAAAAGCAACAGACTATCTTATTCTCATATAGTGACCACCCCATTAAAAATTATATGCCTGTACATTTTTGGTACATTGTATAACATTTTAGGCAGGTAAAAATCGCTACACATTTTTTTTTTTCAGATATGTGGACAAAATGTGTTTTGGTTGCAAAATGGCTTATAGATCGGTGAAATGGCTGTTATTAGTTATTAACATTTAAAATCTGCAATAAGTATAGGATCACATTGGCATTCAAGTGGGTTGAACACATTTGGACTATATTATTCATTACGTATTATTCACTCTTATATAAATGTGGCTTACTTGCTCAGTTGTCATTTTGCTTACTCAAAGCATTCTATGTTTATAAAGTAAAAAGTACAGGCAGACCGGCCAAGAACCTTTCAGCTAAGGCCAAGAAGAGGTTTGATCCAACTCTACAAACCAAAACACGCTCGGATTCCAGGCTATTTCACATTATCACATTACAGCGTAATTGAGCATTTTGAGCAATGTGCTTACTTAAGCCACAACTGTCTGTATTTGACCTAGGCTCTCAAAAGCACACAGATGCAAAACCAAAATTAAGTTTGAGCTTAGCTCTTGCCAACTCTGTCTTACTCACCTCAAGGAATGATGTTTTCCTATCCCAGCAAGTTTTCCAAATCCGTCTTCGCAGAACTACTGCAACTACTTTCCTTCCCACCATGTACCACACATAGACTTAAAGCAGTTGCCATGAAGATGTTCAGCATAAATTAATTACCTCAGGAAAGGCTCCTCCACCATCTCACTTCTAATAATCATTAGGTGGAACACACAGATACATAAACACAGACAGACAAATAAGACAGACACACACACACACAGACACACACAGACAGACACACACACACACACACACACACACACACACACACACACACACACACACACACACACACACACAAACACACACACACAAACACACACACACAAACACACTAAAAAGATGATGGGGCTGTAATCTAGATAATTTCTACTAAGCAGCCACCTATCCCATGACCACCTATCCGGGAAAAAATTGTTCATCCTCTCAAAACTAATAGATCTCAGCTGAGCAGATAAGGCAATACAGATCCCAACAAGGAATAATTATGACTGAATGAACCTCACATTTTTTATTTAAATTTTGTTTACCAGCTTTGCGCTGTTGGATAAATCCCATTTTCAAAATAGACTTGGAAAACAAATTATGAAACTGTTTAACAAATAATAAGTTTGTACAAGAGAAAATCTATTTTAGAAACACAGAGGTAGTTTAAAAATGCTTAACATAAAAATTTTAGTAGCATAAACGACTTCTATATAGTATTTGCCTTACAGGGCATAGTGCATTTTCAGAGGTGTCTTGAAAGATGAATTAAGAAAATATATAGAAAGTTTTAAACCTCAGGAAAGCCAAAGAGTCCAAGATAAAAATCCACAATGTCTAAAAGAAATCTGAAGACACGCCATTTGTATCACAAAACAACTTTAATATGAGCAATAGATAAATATGCAGAGCTTTCGAGACAAGCTCTTTCTCAATGCTTAAGAACTGTTGCAGAAAAATGCTCCCCCTCAGCATTACCAATATGGGTGCTTTGCCACAACATCCTTAATCACTGAATATACCTTCTCCAAGGTCATATCACCTTTGCATAAAAGGAAAAGCTGATTTACGTTAAAATGTGGCTTCCCCTTTACTCTGAATTGGTATATATGTTGAAATATGAAGTGGGGCAAATCAGAAGGTAGCGGGGTTGCAACATCATGAAACAAAATCACTCTGTTCATTATTTTCCTTGAGTTCCCCTTCACCTCTAGGCTTCATTTTTCATGTTATGTTGTCAACATTCTACTATTTTGCTACATTACTTTCACCATATTGAGTTTTGACAAGATGAGACTTCAAAAGTCATTGTTTAAAATTGATGACAATTTATTGAACAGAAAATTAATCTAAAGCAACCAATAGTTAGAAATTCTTGCCCCACATTCACTGATAAACTCATTATTCTAATGCACCAGAATAGAATTAGAAAGGGACTTCTATCTAAAATATATAAAAAGAAATCAATGGTACGTCACAGAGAAAGCTACTGGGATTATTTTAGATTTGTTAATAGCAACTCCCCAAGTGAAGATGATAAAAAAGTAATACTGCAGTTTTCAAAACAAACTACTTCATCTCTAACGTGGAGGGTATTCTCTTGGAAGTTCTTACACAGAACCTTTATCACACCACATAAAGTTGAACTAATGTATAATGAAGTAAAATATATATGAAGAGGATCACCAAAGGAACACTGCTGCACTCAATCCAGAAAATTTATTGAAAAAAGTTAAGCGCTTTCGTCAAAATCACAAGATTTCATCAGATTCTGATGAAGTCTTGTGATTTTGACGAAAGCGCTTAACTTTTTTCAATAAATTTTCTGGATTGAGTGCTGCAGTGTTCCTTTGGTGATCCTCTTCATATATATTTTACTTGGTTAATGTATAATTAAGACATATGATGTTGGAGATGTAAACTAAATGTTAAAGCTGACTGGCAGCATAAGTTTTATGATTGTATAAACCTTAAAACATATTGGGATAACATGAATTCTTTCTTACAGTCTGTTTTTAATGATAAATTTATGCTGACCAACTCTCTTATTTTACTTAATACACATATTCTCACTTCTAACACGAAAATAAAATACCCTCTTTTATGGACTATCTTAACATTAGTAAGAAAAGTCATCACCAAGAACTGGAAGAATCAGACTACTCCTACTATGAAGGAATTTATACACTTAGCAACTGAAGTTTGTCATCTTGAACTTATCACGGTCAAGACAAGAACATCTAGAATCACCTCTTCTTGTAATATATGCTTGAAATTCAAACAGCTGCTGGATAAACAGACTAATAATTAACTAATACCTATTCTTATCACATTTCTTTTTCTGTTTACAAAGCTTTGTTTTATAGTAGACACCATTATAAATTATTTTAGTTGTTGTTTATTATTGTTCTTTTAGATATGTACATTTGTTTTACAATATTTCTATTATCATATATTAATGTTTTGTTGATAAAATCTTCAATAAAAAACAATTGAGAAAAAAAGCCATTGTTTCCCACAAAAAATGAATAGATAAATAAATATATTCTCAATGTCTTCAGTGCAAGTCTGAAAATACTAACAAACACAAAAATGTTTTGCTTAATACATTTCATTAGTGTACCAGTGATGACATATCTAATTAAATTCTAGAAATTATGCTAAAGCAAATGTTACCTACAAATGTTAGAGGAATGTTCTTTTCCCCTACTCTGCAAACAAAAGCATACCGTTTCACATCACATCAGTTCTTAAAGTATTTTATTTTTCATTCTTAAGATTTCTGGTATCATGGGTAAACTTAATCCAACAGCACATTGTCAGGCCACTGTTGCCTCATGCATCACACTGGTAAGCCAAAACAGCACAGAAATACTTGCTGTACCAAATAAGCTTAGAAACTCTAAAAGTTAGAACAGGCAAGTGTATAGATTAGATCAGATTAGATTAGATAAATAGACAGGTTGATAGATAGGTAAGACTAATACAGCCAAGGGCACCTGCAGGCAGGTGCAAGGGGGTGCACTTGCAACCCCCTGGATTTTCTTAAGTTATCTGTGATGACTTGTTGAAATCAAAAAATATACTGGCAAAAACCGTACATTTTTCCATTTCAACTTACTTTTTTTCCCTGTGAAACCTGCATCATTCGAAGGAGATGTTATTGGAGGTTGCAGTCACATGATGCGTATGATAAGCCTCAATTCATCCTCAAACTACATCTCCGTCTTCGACCATTAACTGTCTGTTGCATAGCGTTTGTATGACAGTGGACAGCACATAGAGTGGTATCCCGAATGCAGATTTATTGTTATCAGTTAAGATATCGTTGTGTGGTGGTGTGAAATTGTAGAACTGAAGCTATTTAACGTTAACATTGATCACAGACAGGGAGTTGGAGACAAGACAGAAGCTCCTGAGGTATTTTTTTATTTTTCTACATTGAATGGCAGCTTCCCAGTTTGGCACCAAAATGTGAAAGCAGCGCACTTGAGTCTGTGTGTTTAATTGCTTATTTACTGTCACTCCCTTGCTATTTTCTTCAGAGTTTGCTGAGTGTTTGCCTTACTGGGTACATTAATAAAAAAACCCGGAGCCAAGCTGAGGTACCAGGAAGCACCAGTAAAGATTTTTGCAGCTACACTGCCTTGGCTCCGGGTTTTTTTATTATTTTAGTTTATTTTTTTTTTTTATTATTTTTTTTTTGTTGGAGTGCTTGCATTCTTAGTGGGTAAAGCAAGTCAGGTAAGAAGTTTTGTCCCATTTTTTTACATATTTGTGTAGACCACAAAAACTATGTAGGTTAGGTACTGTTAACACTGAATATTAAATGTACACATATTGACATTTGTGTATCAGTCTATTACCTTTTTCAGACAGTAATACGGGTGAGCTGCACCCTTATCTTGCTAATAGCTCTCAACAAATCACTACAAACCTCAGCAGGAAAATTTTAAAATATTAGTACTATTAAGTAGAGAGAGAATGCAAATTAATAAGCATTTTCTGAAGTAAAACAATTTTATAACTCTAATTATTGTCATTACTTATTAGTAACTGGCTAGGCTTAAAATGGCCTCCAAGGGCAGTTAGCCTAGTACTAATTTATGAACCTATGAAGTGTAATTCACTAGATTTTCTCCAAAGGTGACTAGTGTTAAGAAGGATTAAAAGGTAAGCTAAACTATAAATCAAAATTACGGGTGTCCCAAAAAATTGGGGACAGCTGAAAGGTACCTTGCTTGTGTTCATTCACTGACTACTGTCTTTATCCTAACATGGTCATAGCACAACCATGTTTAAGATAAAGAACATGATTAATCATACACGGAATTATCTTTTTTTGTTTTTATCATTTTCCACTAACCAGCGGCAGTTGATGTGGGGCTCTCACTAAGTCATGGATGGCTGACTTATTTTCAAGTGCATTTTCAAGGAATTGTGAGCAAAGCTACTCATGCTAAGTCTGCTTAAAATGTGCAACTGTTTTGTTTAGCAAATAGTATCATTTTTGTGGTATAGAATTTTAAAGTAGTGCTAGTAGCACAGCAGGTACCATACTTGCATCTTGATACAGAGGGCAGTAGCTTCTACTCTCACAGCAAGTAAATTTGTATTTTAAGGGAGAGGGGTACTGCAGTCCTTAGTATATCCTCCTTTGGATGAGATGCCTAGTAGCTATTAACCTGTTATGTGAAGTTGTTCAATCTCGCCGTTCATTCTTTACTGATGGGTTCGGAGCCGATCCTCCGGCTCCGATACGGCCAATTGCAAACCTCACAGTCTTCAAATAGCTCAAGGCCAAGTCCCTATCCCATGATGCACCTGTGAATTACCTCAGATCTAGTTTGCCGCTGCAACAGATCGGAGGCTCTGATTTAGCTCGGGCCAGATAAGCAAGTTTGCATTCAAATTTTTTTAAAAAGCTTTTTGCTAGTTAAAATTTTTAGATAGTTAGGATTGTTGTTAAAGCTCTTATAGCTTTCCAGTAGTGTTTTCCCTTCCCATTACTGTTTTTTGATACAATTCTAGTTGGCCTCTTTTAGGCCTAGTTAGTAGTAGTTTCATTCTGGGTGTGGTCTGTCTAGCCTTCATTTTTTTTTTTTTTTAGTTAAGGCTTAGTACAGTAACCTCTGATGATATAGATAAGGATATTTTTTTTCCTTTTGTCAGCTTGCTGTGTGTTTTTCAGTGACCTTTGTCACATTTGTTAGATAGTTTTAGTAAGTTACATTTACTGTGTGGTCTTTCTAGCCTTCTGTATTTTGGATAAGGCTTAGTTCTTTATTACTGTTAAATATTTTACAGTAAACACTTCTTATATTAGATAAGGTTGTTTCTCAGCAGCTAATTGTTTTTGTATAGTCTGCTTGTGTGAAATCACATTTATGTGATTGTGTGTGTGTGTGTGTGTGTGTGTGTGTGTGTGTGTGTGTGTGTGTGTGTGTGTGTGTGCGTGTGATTAGCCTGCTTTTATGAAGGCTTGTGTGGTATTTTTGTTCTATTGTGTGGAAAATTACTGTTATAGTAATAGTAATTTTTTTCTAAGTTTGCTATGGCTGAACAAGAAGTCTGGGTTCAAAAAATGCCCAAAATGTGGCCAGAAAATGTCAGTTACAGACAGCCACATTAACTGTGTTTACTGTCTAGGGGCTCTACATTTGTAAGGCAGATGTGCTATTTGTCATTCCTTCTCCTCTAGGGTCCTGCAGGAAAGGAAGAGGAAACTAATCGACAGAAGCTTGTTGACGCCTTCGTTTCAGGAAGCTTTGACTAACTAGGATGGTTCCAGTAGGTCTTCAAAGTCTTCCAAGACATCGGACTCAAAAAAGTCAAAGAAACCATCAACTTCAGATCCACTGCCCTCGGAGCCGACAGTCTTTTCCTTTTGGAGCTAGTCCCCAGTCTTGGAACCGGTTTCCAAAGTGCCGAAGAGCCCTATTCTCTAGTCGGTACCACCTTTGGTTTGATCTTCTCGATCATCCATCAGCCTGTCGGATCTGGACGTGGTTTGTGTGGTACAGAAGCTTTTGTTGGCACCGGCACTAGCCAAAATGTTATCGGCTTCGACCCAAATGGCTTTGGAGCCAAAGACCATTGCACTGACATTATTCCCTCCACCGTGCCATGCTGGTCCTTCAGAGCAGGAGGAGGCAGACCTAATGTTAGTGGAATCCTCAGAGCTGACACCTGCTCCAGTGTCTTTGACTCCATGTACTCTGACATCCTTGGTGCCTATAGAGGAGCTGGTCGGGTCTGGGGAGGCTAGTCAGACCGACTTATCGGTTCCAAGTTTGCCTCTCAGGGCCTCGGATAAGCTTGGCTCCTACCTCGGGCTCAGAGCCCACTGTCCAGGTGCCGGAGGCATCGACAGTTTCTTCGGATCCGTCAGCTCCCTCACATCGGAGCAGAGGTGCTTTCGATGCCATGAGGAGAATCATGTCTCCTGAGACATCCTCGACCTTGGGTCTGCCTTCCTCCTCCCCTAAAATGCCTCTATCTGCTTCTGCCTCACACGTCCTGACCAAGCGGAGAGACCCAAAGCCTCAGGAAGCCCCAATGGGTGCCCCTGCTCTTCGGAGACCTCACCAGAGGCTCCCACTAATAAGGTTCCCAGGAAGAGATTGTGCAAGAGGAAACACCTAGACTCCCCACAGGAGTCTCTCACATTGGATACTGACTTAGATGAGTCGGAAGGGTCCCCACGGTCCCCCTCTGAGGATATCTCCTTCGCTGAGATTCTTGAGATCCTTAGGCAGAGGTGTAACTGGCAGTCCAAATGCCCTACTGAGGATGAGTCAGTTCTCCTGAAGGCTTTCAGGTCTCAGCCCGCCACCTCTTGGGTGTCTCCGCCCTTTGTTGAGCTCATACAGTTGGTCTCAAGAAGGGTGTGGGAGTCTCCGGATGCTATGGAGCCTGTCCCTAGGAGGCCTAATAAATTCATTTCTGCTCCACTGGACAAAAAGTACAGTTTTGTACCTACCATAAATGTAGATGTTCGAGTGCTAATACAGCTGCAGTCATAACAGATGGGTTCTCCTGCCGTCAGGCGGGTCCTCGGTCGGCCGAATTCCAAAGTCTAGGTCCGGCGTCGGTTGTCGTCGCTTCTTCCCTGACGTCAGTGCGACAGGGGTATAAAGGAACCAGCCGATGCCATTTTCTTCAGTTTTTCTTGCCCCAGATGTCAGGTGCCCCCAGAAGGAAGGCAATACATAAATTTGTGTAATAAAGCAGTGCAATATAATCAAAATACAGTAGTTGCAAGCAAATACACCATAAATGAATACCCAAATCAGGTTGTATGAGGATGTGTTAGCCTATAGGCCTGTCCCAAGAGGGGAAGGAGGGAGGGAAACCTGGACTGCAGCTGTATTAGCACTCGAACATCTACATTTATGGTAGGTACAAAACTGTACTATGTTCATCGTGCATACAGCTGCAGTCATAACAGATGGGTAGAATCCCAAAGCTAAGAAAGGGGTGGTAGGCACTAGGTGGAACTTGGAAGAGCCAGGATGCCCTGCAAGGCTGCAGTGGCAAAGCCTGCTCTAGTTTTCGAGTATAATGGTAGGTGGTAGTGCTTGGAGAAGGTATGCACAGAACTCCAAGTGGCTGCTTCCAAAATATCTTTGGTAGGAACTCCTCTGAGGAAAGCTGCAGAGGTAGCTGTGGCCCTTGTGGAGTGAGATCTGATGCCTGTAGGTACAGTTTTGCCATGAAAAGAATAGCAAAAGCGTATGCAGTGGGCTATCCATTTTGAGATTGTCTGTTTCGAAATTGGCTTTCCTTGAGCTCCTACAGCATAGGACACAAAGAGCTGTTCTGATTTTCTGAAAGGCTTTGTTCTGTCCAGATAATAACGTAGTTGTCTGTGGATGTCCAAGGAGTGTAGTAATCTCTCCCCTTTGTTTTGAGGATTAGGATAAAAGGTAGGTAAGTGTATGGCCTGATTCAAAGCTACCCTGGATACCACTTTAGGCATAAAGGACGGGTTGGTTCGTAAGGAAACTCTGTCCTGATGGAAGATGATAAAAGGCTGCACAGCCATGAGAGCTTGTAGTTCTGAAACCCTACGAGCTGAGGTAATAGCCAGAAGGAAAGCTGTTTTCCAGGACAAATATTGCAAATCTGATGAGGCAGCTGGCTCAAAGGGAGGCAAGGTCAGTTTTTCCAGAATGAAATTGAGATCCCAAGCAGGTATTGGTTGTTTTCTTGGGGGTCTTAGATTCTTAGCCCCTCTGAGGAACTGTCTTAAGAGAGGGTGAGAGAATAAGGGTGGATCAGTGTTGTATTCTGCAGAAATGGCTGAGGCATGGATTTTGATGGAGGAGAATGAAAGTCCACTGCTTAGCAGCTCAGCTAAATACTGTAGTATTTGAGGTAAATTCAGTTTTCCAGGATCCTGGCCCTTTTTCTCATTCCAGACACAAAACCATTTCCATTTTGCGGAGTAAGCTTTTCTAGTTGACGGCCTTCTGGCCTCCAAAATGACATCCTGCACCTCCTTGGAGAGTACGGTCTGTTGTGATGCTAAGGAATCTTCCATGCAGCTAGATTGAGTGTTTTTAGCTGGCTGTGAAGGGTTTTGAAGCTGTGCTGAGTCAGAAGAAGAGGCATTAGAGGCAGGGTCCATGGTGGGGAATGCGTCAGGCTCCTCAGGAGTGGGTACAGGGTTGTCTTGGCCAGTCCGGAGCAATGAGAATCATCTTTGGTCTGTCTGCTCTGGTTTTCAATAGAACTTTGGGCAGCAGAGGAAGAGGTGGGAAGGCATAAACTGCCATTGATGTCCAACTGAAAGAGAGAGCGTCCACTCTCCAGGCCTTTGGATGGAAAATCCTTGAGCAGAATTTTGTCAATTGATGATTTTTGTGGGAGGCAAAGAGATCTATGTCTGGCCTTCCCCCCATGCTTGGATTATTTCTGTAAAAACTTTTGGATGCAACTTCCATTCGTGTGGATCTGTCATATTTCTGCTCAGGTTGTCTGCCAGCGTGTTTTCCTTGCCTGGCAAGTACTGTGCTTGTAGTTCGTTTTGTAAGTCCATGGCCATGTTCCAAAGTGACATGGCCAGTCTGCATAGGGGGTATGAATGTGTTCCTCCCGGTTTGTTTATGTACCACATAACTGTGGTGTTGTCCGTTCTTATCAATAGTTGACCTGGTTGCAGAAGGTCCTTGAAAGTTATAATAGCATTTATTACTGCTAGCATTTCCTTTTGATTGATGTGAAAGTGCTTTTCTTTTTGGGACCATTTGCCCTGAATGCACCAATCTGTCATGTGCGCCCCCCAGACGTAGTCCGAGGCGTCTGTTGTGATGACTTGATTTGCTTGAGGCTTGCTGAATGGAAGACCAGTGTTTGTTTGGCATGCTTGAGCCCACCACAGAAATTCCTTTTGCAGACATGGAATTAGTGGTATTATTGTTTCCAAACTGTGGCTGTGTTGAAACCATATGTTTTTCAGGTACCATTGAAGTTTCCTCATATGCAGCTTTGCACATGGGATTAGTAAGATGCAAGATGCCATGAATCCCAGAGCCTGCAGGATTTTCCTTGCAGTCAGCCTGGTGAAATTTGCTAGTGCTCTGAAGTATTGAGTTAGTTGCCCCTGCTTCTCTGGCGTGAGGTAGGCCATCTGGGTGTTTGTGTCCAAGTTGGCACCCAGGAAAATGATCTTCCGAGAGGGTATTAGCCTTGATTTCTTTTTGTTGACTGTGTATCCCAGAGAGCTCAACAACATTATTACATAAGTCAGATGTTTCAGAAGAATGTGCTTGCTGTCCGCTTGGATCAGGCAGTCGTCCAAATAAGGGTATATTTGTATCCCTTGAAGTCTGCAGTAGGCAATTACTGATGCCAGGCATTTCGTGAATACTCTGGGCACAGTAGATAAGCCAAAGGGCAATGCAGAGAATTGATAATAGGTTGAACCTGCAAGAAATCTGAGGTATCTTCTGCAATTTTGTCTGATAGGGACATGCAGGTATGCCTCCTTGAGGTCCAATGTTACCAGCCAAGACTCCTTGCCCAGCATGGGAAGAAGTTGCTGTAGAGTGAGCATCTTGAATTTTGGTACGTGTAGAAATGTGTTTAGGATGGACAGGTCCAAAATAGGTCTCCAATCTTTTCCCTTCCTTGGTACCAGGAATAGCCTGAAATAAAAACCTTGACCTTGTTCATGCGTAGGTACCTCTTGAATAGCTTTCATGTCTATGAGATCTGTAATTTGCCTTTGTGCCTCTGCCCTTTGATTGTGTGGCAGGTTTGGCATGCCTCTCATTTTTGGAAGGGTGTGAAAATGGAATCTGTAGCCTCTGTTTATAATGTCCAGGATCCATTTGTCTTTTCTGACAATATGCCAATTCTTTGAAAACAATGCCAGCTTTCCTCCTAAGGGGGCTGCCGTTTGAGTCTTGCTTAGCATGCAAAGGGGAAAGGCATTGGGCTTGCTTTCTGAATGATTGCGAGTTATCCTCACCACCTCTTTGTGTAGGAGCTTGCCATTGTCTGCCTTTAAAGGATCCTTGGGATTGTCCTCTGCCCCTCGGGCGCCTGTATCTTTAGGGTCTGTCCGTGGCTGGAAAGGACCAATTTTTGGAAGGCCAATTTCTACTGAAATGTGGGGATTGTACCTGTAGAAAATCTTTCACTGTTTGCATTGATTTAGCCTTTTCCTCCATTTTACTGAATACCTCCTCAGCATTAGCACCAAATAATACATCCTTTTGAAGAGGGGCATCTAGTAATTTAGCTTTGACATTATCAGGCAAGGTTTGTTCCTTGAGCCAGGCATGTCTACGTATGACAGCAGCTCTACATGAGGCCTCTAGAGCATCAAAACCACATTGTAAGGTATGCTTACCCACTTGTTCTGCACTATGCATCAAATCCTGCAACTACTTCAAGTCTGGTTGTTCAGGTTGTGACATTTTAATTTTCAATTGTGATAACAAAAACTGTTGGTATTTTAGCATATGGAACTGACAGTTTAAGGCCCTCATGGTTAAGGTAGTCGAGATATATACCTTTTTTCCCCACCTTTCTAAGGATCTGGAATCTCTCTCGGAAGGTAATGGATTTTTGGCAGTGGAGGCCTTAATTCCCTTGGGGCCCTGTGAGATGGTTTCTGGGTCAGCAGCATGGCTTTTGTATAGAAATTGGTGTGAGTCAGGAACCCTGTAGTACCTGTCAGGCTTAACTGGGGCTGGAGGCAGAGAGTCCGGGTTAAGGCAGGCCTCCGAGTAAATATCATCTAGGATGTCCAAGACAGGAGGTATAGCCAGAGGCCTGTGCTGAGGTAGTAAGAGAAATTCCCTAAGCCTTTTCTTGGAATCTGAATAATCTTGGCCTTCCCAGTGGAAGTGTTCCCTTAAAGTATGCAAAGTTTCCCCAAATGAGTAATCCTCTGGGGGGGATACAGAAGGAATGGACTCCTCCGCATCAGAGTCTTCAAAAAGGGAGTAAGAATGTTCCTGATCATCAGAGTACTCTGAAATAATGGAGCCCTGATCAGAGGAGGGGGATTCTTCCTCCACTCTGGGCCTTTTGTCCAGTGGGGGTTGAGAACCCCTGATAAGAGTAATTAAATCCTCAGCCATTTTAAGCATCTGCTTTTTAGGCATGGGGCCTGGAGATGGGCCCTGTGTAGCTTGTCTCTTAGAGTGCATGGCTGCTTTAGACTTAGTGAAAGCCTTGATGGAGAAAGAAGAAGAAGGTCTGAAGACACCTTGAGTGGAGGTAGACCGGTCCACATTTTGAGGTTCAACGCCAAGAGTGGCTTCAGTATCTGTAGTCGGGGTGTGGGCCGAGGAGCCTGCGACCTAGGGCACAGGAGACACTGCCAATGAAGTGTCGTTGGTAGTCAGGGGCTGCGTAGGCGCCTCGCTGAGAACCGGACCACGTGTAGTCGGCTTTGGCGTGGTGTCGGTAGAGGCCGCGGACCTTGTGTGTCGGTCCTTATCTTTGTGTTTTTTAGACAAAACTGTAGTCGGAGTATCTGACGACATAATATAGTTACATGTTTTTCCAAAATAATGCTGGGCGAACTCCGCCCGAAGCTTAATGGTGCGTTTGTTGAATGTAGCACAAAAGCGACAGACCGAGACGTCGTGGTCTGGGCCTAAACAAGGTATACAGAGGGAATGGAAATCCTTATGCGGTATTTGCTTCCCACATGAAATAAAATTATTAACTTTGTCTGACATCGGTCTGAGGCAAGAAAAGTTTCCCCAACGGGGTACTTAGCTTTCAAGAAGGCTTCGGTTTCAAAATTTTCGTAATTTCAGGAGCTGGCCGACCGGCACTTGCGAACTGCTTCTGCTTCGGGCACCGCGCGGCAAGAAAGACTGAAGAAAATGGTGTTGGCTGGTTCCTTTATACCCCTGTCGCACTGACATCAGGGAAGAAGCAACGACAACCGACGCCGGATCTAGACTTTGGAATTCGGCCGAACGAGGACCCGCCTGACTGCAGCTGTTTGCACGATGAACATCATTCTTAACTAAAGGTGTTCCAGTTGATGCCATGGTGGTGGCGGCAGCCACCAAGAAGGAAATGTCTGAGATTTCCTCGTCTATCCATCCTCCTAATAGAGACTCCAGGATTATGGATAGATATGGGAAGTGCATGTTTAGTTCAGCGACTTTTGCTCTCCGTTCACTGAACTATTTAACCCATTTTACTAGGTTGCAAAGAGATCTCCTTAAGGAGATGGGAGATACTCTTCAGGGTACAGTAGCTGCAGGAGCTTCCGACAAAGTTGCTGCCCAGCTTGACACCCTAAATTCTACTGTCAACTCATCCATGCACCTCACATCCTATGCAGCTGCTGGAACGAGTAGGGCAGCGGGTACAGAGACATTCCTGGAGGGACTTGTGTTCCTTCGCGGAGCCCTACAAGTCTTCCTTCGTGAACACTCCCATTGATGGCTCATCCCTTTTCGGGCCTAAAGTGAAGGAAACCTTAACCAGGTGTGAACAGGACGGAAAGACTCTGTCTGCTGTCGGGGTCTGTTTTTCCACCCTTACCGACCCTACCCTAAAGGTCAAAGGGGAGGAAAAATGTGGTTCTGAAAAGCCCAAGGAGTCTTTCAGGACACATCTGGTGAACCCCCCTCCAGGGGCAGAGGAGGGGGTAATAATGGAAGACGCCGCCCTCACGGCAGAGGGAGTCCGCAACACCAGGGTGACAGAGATCACTTCTCTGGGAAGCCCTACCAGCGCTCTTGAGAGGTATCCCAACTGTCCTGCTCTGGAGGCAGTCGGGAGTCGCTTACCTTTGTGCCCAGATGCCTGGCTCAATATAACAAAACACAGCTGCATACAAAGTATCATTTCCGGAGGGTACTTCATTCCATTCGCCACACCCCCTCCAATCATAAGAAAAATCCCAGACGTTCCACCCAGTTACAGGGAACAGGCAACAATAGAGGTCTAAATGTTGCTAAGATAAAGAGTCATCCAACCAGTCCCAGCAGACCAGACAGGATCCGGAACTTACTCAAGATTCTTTCTGGTTCCAAAGAAAATGGGGGACTGGAGACGCATATTGGACCTCAGCAGACTGAACCAATATGTAAAGAATGAGAAGGTTTGGATGGTCACGCTTCAGTCTATACTTCCCTTCTTAGGGAAAGACAATTGAATGTGCTCGATAGAACTCAAGGATGCGTACTACCACATAAAAATGGCCAGGCCATCCAGGGATCACCTGCGCTTCCGGCTGGGAGCCAAACATTACCAGTTTCGAGCCCTGCCCTTTGGTCTCACTACAGCCCTCAGAGTGTTCACCAAATGCATGGCAGTGGTCACGGCTCACCTGAGGCATCTAGGATTCCAGGTGTTTCCGTACCTAGATGATTGGCTCCTTACCTCCACCACCGGGCATCAACTCATTCAGGCCAGGGAGTCCACCCTGTCACTCTGGAATCACCTGAGCATTACAGTCAACTCAGAATAATCTGCCTTGTCGCCATCGTAGCATGTCGTTTTTATCATGCAGAGCTGGACACCACCACCACCACTCTGAGGCTTCCAATAGAAAGAGCCTCTCTTCTTTGTCAACATGTCAGCATCCTGATATCAAAGGACAAAGCACCAGCATTGGAAGTTCCGAAAGTATTAGACTTGATGGCAGCAGCAATTCTAGCCATACCACTAGCTTGTATGCACATGCGAGTACTCCAATGGCTATTGTTCACTCAATGGTCTTACCAAGAGCTCCCTATGAATCACACTATAATGATAACAAATTAAAAGAAAGACTTTCAGTGGTGGTTGCCCTCACTTCATGTCACAATAAGACACCCATTTGTGCTACCCCCTCCGGCGGCCACAGTGACCACGGACATTTCCCTGATAAGATGGGGGGGGGCATTTTCTAGGGAAAGACTGCCCAAGGCACATGGACTGATCAAGAGACACATCTGCATATCAATGTCCTAGAGATGAGAGCAGTACTTTTGGCAATGCAGTACTTTTAGGACTCTCTGGATACAATTGCGATTCAGACAGACAACATGTCGGTGGTCTGGTATTTGAACAAACAAGGAGGAACCAAGTCTTATCCCCTTTGTCGAGAGGCTCTCAGAGTTTGGGTGGGCTGTTTCCACCCAGCACTTTCTGTTGGCAACGCACATCCTGGGGAGATCCAATGTGATAGCAGACAAACTGAGCAGGGCAATCTTGTTGCCCCACGAGTGGTCCTTCAAGAAAGAAATTGCGGACAGGATATTCCGCAGGTGGGGCCAGCCTTACTGTGACCTTTTTGCCAGTCACATGAACACGAAATGCAGAAGCTACTTTGCCCTGATTCCCCCTCCAGGAGAAGCCTCAAGGGACACACTTGTGCACGAATGGCCTCCTGGTCTCCTCTATGCATTTCCACCAATCCCATTGATACCTACGGTCTACGGAAAGTGAAATCCCTGGGAAGGACCATCATTCTTATAGCCCCTTTTCCCCTTCCTTTGACTTCATCTTTTGGAGGATCCTTGGATCCTGGACCGAGTTCCAGACCTTCCGACACACCTTTTGGGGGACCTTCATCCTTCTCTGCAGTCCCTGAAGCTGACAACTTGGCTGCTCCAGTTCCCATCATAGCTAGGTTCCATAATCTTTCCAATGAGACAAAACAGATCCTTTTGTCCTCTCATAAATCTTCTACCAGAAAGCTATATCTGAGCAAATGGAAGACATTTTCTATATGGGCCTCAAAAAATAATATTGACCCTTACCAAGCCCCTATGGCTTCCATCTTAGAATTCTTGACAATGATTTTCAACAAAGGAGCTGTAGCAGCAACAGTTTGGTTTCAACTGGCTGCTATATCTAATTTTCATCTTGGATTTGAAGGTTTGAATAGCATGTCTCACAAGTTATCCAAAGCATTTCTCAAAGGGACTTTTCATATTAGACCACCTGTGAAATCTCACTGTTCTCCATGGAATCTAAATTTTAGGCTTTTACGTATAATTCTCCCGCCATCTGAGCCAGCTTCATCTTGTGATCTCAAATTTTTGTCTTTGGAAGACCATCTTTCTAGTAGCTATTACTTCTGCCCGCTGAGTGTCAGAGCTTCAGGCTTTATCCATCAAGCCTCCCTATTTGATAGTTCATCCTGACAGAGCATCACTTAGAACAAATCCCTCATTCTTGCCCAAAGTTTGCACTGAAACCAATCTCAACCAAGTTATTGATTTGCCGGTTTTCTTCCCAATCATTCTAACAATTTAGAGTATATGCTGCACAAACTTGAAGTTCACATACAGCTCAGATTCTATTTGGATGGAACAAAAGATTTCAGGAAATTAGACCAGCTTTTTCTTTCACTCTCAGACTCCAGGAAAGGGAGACCAGTGGCCAAAACAACTCTGTCTAAATGGTTATCTGATTGTATCATCTTTGCCTATTCAGCTGCCAATATACCTTTTCAACACAAGATTAAAGCTCACTCAACCAGAGCAGTTTTTACAACATCTGCCTTTTCTGCCAGACTTCCCATTGATAACATTTGTGCATCAGCCACTTGATCAAAACCTCATACCTTTATCATTCATTACAAAGTTGACAAGGCCTCCAGGGACAGGGCCTCCTTTGGATCCATGGTCTTGACAAATACACTCCTGTGAGCCACCCGAGATTGATGGTGCTTGGAATGCTACCCATCAGTAAAGAATGAACTGCGAGATTGAACAACTTCACATAAACAAGTTATGTACTTACCATAATGTTCCATGTGAGTTGTTCATCTCACCTTCATTCTTACGTCCCTCCCTCCTACCCCCTCCTGGGCTGATAGATGACGGAGATGCTGGTTCCATCCTGGTTACTCAAACCTTCTCTTCCTTTTCTCTAAGAATGTAAGAATGACATATGGTATTAGTATATGCAGCAAACAAGATCTGAGGTAATTCACAGGTGCGTCATGGGATAGGGACTTGGCCTCAAGCTATTTGAAGACCTTCAAGATTTGCAATTGGCCGTATCGGAAATGAGGGATCGGCTCCAAACCCATCAGTAAAGAATGAAGGTGAGATGAACAACTCACATGGAATGTTATGGTAAGTACATAACTTCTTTTTTCAGCTTGTCACCCAATTTCCTATTGCAATATACCAGCTTACCATTTCTTTTAATGTAACATAGGCAATTTATTTGTCAAGGGCAACAGGCACTGAATTTGTAGATGAAACACTGAAATAGAAGTTGTTTTCTAGCAACAACCTCTGCATTAGTTTCAGATCTTTTTAATGTGGAGTTATTCAGATGACTTTTACTTCTGCAGAGATTGTGCATATTAGTTTGAGTGGCCTTTTATGGTTGAAATTTTCTGAACTAGGCAGTTTGTCATTACTGGTTCATATGTTTTTTTCATTGCTTACTGGAAAAATGTTCAAAACCATAAATTTAAAACACACTCTAACAAGTGGTGCTGTATTATACAAGGGATATAATTGAATTATTATACAGTATAATTAATACAATCAAGAAAATGAATCACAGAAATTCTGCATGATCCTAAAAATGTGTGCAAGGAGGCCTATGATTTGAAAACAGCCCACTGGTAAATGTAACCCACCACTGCCCAGATGCATTCTCTTTGAATGTGGGTTTCAATGCTGTTTCGGTGAATGTGAGTTTCAAAGGCAGAGAAGTTTTAATGCTAAGTCTGTTTTCATTTTAAGACTATTGCTTTGTTTAGCACGTCTCCGTGTTTGTGTTATGTTGTTGTCTTTCAGCTTTTCCCAGTTAGGGGTCGCCACAGCAGAACTCCAATCCGCTAATGACTGGCAGTAGATTTTCACGGTGCCGAGTTGCCAGCTCAATGCCCAACCTTCAACGAAGGCACGCCCATTCACGCATGTCTTTCGGAACACAAATCGACCCGCGGGAAGGATATGCAGACTCCACACAGAAGGCACTCCTCGCACACTAGTTGAGAATCGAACGGGAGAACCTCTTGCGGTGAGGCAACAACGCTACCACTGCACCACTGCGGATTATGCCTCAGTGTTTGTGTTCTAAAATTTGAAATAAAAGTTGTAAAGTAAATCCAAATATCTGTAGACATTGTAGAAGTAAAGTATAAAACAGTATGCCTACTGAGAGTTTTGAACAATGTTTATGGCAATTGGGTAGAAATAGCCAAGTAACGGGACACTGGAAAGGCTGTGTATGTGTGTATGTGTGTATGGGGGGGGGGGGTTCCTCTGGGTTTGCACCTCCCTGCAAAAAATCCTGTGGGCTCCCTTGAATACAGCATACCCAAAATGAACATACAAAGCTGTAGAGGCAACCTCGGGACTGGACAGCAACTTGGGCTACAAAGAAATTATACGCACAGTAGGGGTTCCAAACTTTACTGCCATTCTTGAATGAATGAATGAATGAATGAATGGATAGGGAGAAATATAACTATGGATTAAGTAGAATATTCTGGTTGCATAATACTGAGGTAAGTGTGCAGAGTAGATGAGCACAGGCACCTTACTGAGCAACTACATTATTCTGCATCACTAAAAGATCTAACTGTATAAACTGTGTTAGTGAAAGTGGCCAAGAAGCCTTGGTGCACTCAAGACTCCAATTTATTAGCAAAAGTATAATGTCTTTAGAACTGTAGCTAGGTCAGTTGGTGTCTTAATTGATGCCCAAACTGGTGCAGCCTCTGAACCAAATTTGAAGGCCAAAAAAAAAAATCAATAAAAGTTGACGACCAAAAGAATAAGAAAAGTATTCAAATGGTCTCCAAAGCTCTCCTCCTATGTTTGCTGTATTCTCAAACTGCAGTCACTTTCATGCATACAGTGTACGCATGAAAGTGCTAAAGTATTGTTACTTTCAGACATCAGTATTCTTATCAGTTCTTTGCCGTCTTCAAATACTGTCATTTAAGCACTCAGCCAGTTGTGAAAGCATGATCACAGCTGCTTAAATGCATACTGAGAATACTTGCACTTCCAGCCAGACAGTGGATAGCACCTTGGCATAACTGCCAATTGCATTCTCTAATGGCTTGCACCTGGGACAGCTACCCACTTCACCCCACCCTTGCTACAGCTCTGGTCTAGAAGTCGTAAAGTAAACAGAGCCATGTTCCACTACCTGAGAATAACCTGAGATTTCTTGTCTTTTCATCTGTTCTTCAACTGATGAATCTCACATCTGACCTTAGATCTAACTTCAGCCACTTTTCAGATTTAGGATCCCTAGCTCAAGCTCCTCCCCTCACCCACAATCCCCTCCAAACCCTGTATTACCTCAGAGCTTGTTTGCTGCTCTTAAAGTCTGACATGGTTGAAGTAGCTCAAGCTTTCAGTTAAGTGAATTTTTTTTGTCATTTTTTTTCTCTACTTGTTCCCCCTCCCCTGGCAGCAAAACAAAAAAAAGTATTTTTGTAGTATTTCTTTTATATGCAGACCTTGCACCTTTCTATATCTATACTAAGTCTTCTAGTATCCTTATTACCATTCTTAGTATTCCCTCCCTTTTCAACACCTTTGTGGGATAGTCTTGTTACCATTGCTGGCATCTGACTTCTGCTTTTGTCTTTGCTGGTGTTGTTTTTTTGTAGTTGTTTTTGTCTTCAAACAGTTATGTTAGACAAGTCCACCAGGTTCTAAAAGTGCACTTCCTTCGGCCATAAAATGCTCATCTCTGATGTTGTTGTCTGGAGCTTTCCCTTCCATCAAGAAGCCTGCAGATAAATCTAAAGGTGACAAGGTGAAAAGGCAGCTGAAAAGGCAGTTGATAAATCTAAGGAGACAAGAAAGTGTTCCCCTGACCACTCTCCTCACTCGGATCAGACTATGACTCATCTGCTAATGTTTTGTGGACCTATGATCTGACTACATCCTCGGATCCAACTCATTCCTCTTCTAAGTCACCTTCTCAAAGGCAATCTAGTTTCTTCCTAGAGCCAATACCATCAAGACTACATCCCCCTTTTCTGCAAGACATCCCTGCAGGGCTTCAAGACTCCCATCTACTTCATCATTCTTTAGGTCTACTTGGAGCCTATCCAAAGCAGATGTGGACAGAATGATGGGAGTTCTTCCTGCTCCGTCTACCATTGGACATGTGAGCTTTGGACCACTGCAGACCCCTATTGTTGCTTTTACTCCGATCCACCCTTAGTTACGGATGCTTCAGATCCGAGACTTCCAGGGTTGTCAGTGTCAGACCTGAAGGTTTGATCCTCTGACTCCATCATATTCATTGATCCAGCTGTCGCTGATTCTGTCAGAACCAGAGGGATCTCAGATCCATAGCCTCGGCACTGGATCTAGGAGTGGGTGCTTAACTATGAGACTCTCAAAGCAATCTCTTCTCCTTGGGGCTTTGGCATTAGATAGCTTGGCTCCAACTTCTGCTTTGAGACAAGGAATTACTAATTACCTACAGTTTTTTGTCTTGTTTAGGTTCACATTATCATTCAGTGTAAAAAACAGTCTGCATTTTAAAAAAATGTGTTTTTAATGCAGTGTACTTGTTGAGGTTTTTGTTACTTTCACTTTCATTTGGCAACACTGTTACAATAAAGAGCGCACAGCGGACAACTGGACACTTACAAGCAAAAGTGTAATGTACCATGTGCTAATATAACTTAATAGTCATAATTTACTTTCAAGTTACACCTGCATTCTTATTTACACTGTCACCATTCATTAAATGGCAGAAATGAGTTACACCCACCTGGTAAAATCAGAAATACTTTCTTTATGTCTTTTTTTTTCTCTGCAACCACTTGCTGGAAGGGATGAGGTGGTGGCTTACTGGTAAATTGCTTTGACTATGTAAGAACCTTAAACCTTAATACAAATCTGTATCAAACTAAGCTCCTCATTAGCATTCTTCAAGAAAAATCTTGATGATTGGATGGGAGATAGGAAATTCACCCTGGGGATCACTTCTGTGGCTCTGCTTGACAGGGGCACAGGAAAATAATTTTCTTGGTTGGCAAAAGCCAGGGTACCGTTTGGATAGGCTTACATTGGCCCTAGGGCCAATAGCCTAGTATGTACCTATGAACCTATGAAAACTCTAACCTTATAACTTTAACCATAAGGCAGTAACTCTAACCCTAACCTTAAAGCCGCCCCACATCAAACCAAGCAACAATCTTCACACAATGTAACATTTACATTACATTTGTAGTACAATTTCCTATCTACTAGGAGTAACCATGGTCCAAAATATTAATTAAAAATTTCTAGCATTTTTCTAAGTCTGTATCACCCTAATTAATGCCTAGCTTTTTGCCAAACTGTAAATTCAACAGTCTGGCAATTACATAACTTAATTCAGCTCCTTCACACCCTCTAATATTAATGCTGCAAAAAAGTACAGTTTTGTACCTACCATAAATGTAGATGTTCGAAGATCCACATTGCTGCAGTCCTTACACTTGGATAGTCCGCTGTCCTCGGTTGGCCCGAATATCAAAGTATAAGGCTGACGTCGGTCAAGGCGCATTTGACTGACATCAGGACGTCAGGGTACAAATGCGCATGACCGACGTCATATCCTCAGTCTTTTCTTGCCCCAGATGTCAGAAGACCCTAAAAATAAAGGTCAAAACCAAAAGACAGCAAACAAACAAACAACCACCCTTGCACTAATTATATGTACAATATATACAATATACACAATATTTACAACCCAACCCACACAACCACCTCTAACTACAGAGGGAAGGAGGAGGGTAATTGGACTGCAGCAATGTGGATCTTCGAACATCTACATTTATGGTAGGTACAAAACTGTACTATGTTCTTCATCTCACATTGCTGCAGTCCTTACACTTGGGTAGAATCCCAAAGCAGAGGTAAGGGAGGATGGCCAAACTACAAGGAAGCAGGAGCTGCCAAAATGCCCTGCAAAACAGCAGTGGCAAAACCAGCCCTGGATTTAGAGTAAAGTGGCAGGTGATAATGCCTAGAGAAAGTATGTACTGAACTCCCAAGTAGCTGCCTCCAAAATATCCTTGGTTGCCACTCCCCTCAAAAAGGCTGTCGAAGTGGCAGTAGCCCTAGTGGAATGAGGCCTAATCCCAGCTGGAATTTCCTTGCCATGATGGGAATAACAGAAAGCAATGCAAAACCCAATCCACTTAGAAATAGTTTGTTTTGACACAGGCTTGCCCTGAGAACTCAAAGCAAAAGAAACAAACAACTGCTGAGACTGCCTGAACCCTTTAGTTCTGTCCAAATAATATCGCAACTGCCTGTGTACATCTAAAGTGTGCAAAATCTTTTCCCCTTTATTTTGGGATTTGCATAAAAAGTAGGCAAATGAATAGTTTGGTTTAAAGCCACACTAGAAACCACCTTAGGCATAAAGGAAGGATTAGTACGCAAAGATACCCTATCCTTATGGAAAATCAAGAAAGGCTCAACCGCCATAAGGGCCTGTAATTCAGAAACCCTTCTTGCAGAGGTAATGGCCAACAAAAAGGCAGTCTTCCATGATAAATATTTCAACTCAGAAGTAGCTGCAGGCTCAAAAGGTTGTAGAGTGAGTTTCTCCAACACAAAATTGAGATCCCAAGCAGGAGTAGGAGCTCTCGTGGGGTCTTATATTCTTTGCCCCTCTAAGAAATTGCTTGAACAAAGGATGAGAAAACAATGGAGGGTCACATTCATAGTGAGCTGAAATTGCTGCAGCATGAACCTTAATAGAAGAGAAGAACAAACCTTTGTCCAGTAACTCAGTAAGATATTGAAGAGCCACACTTAAATTAGGCTCAGAAACATCAAAATCCTTTGCTGCACTCCAAAATAAAAATCTCTTCCATTTATCTGCGTACACTTTCCTTGTACTAGGCCTTCTAGCTTCCAAAATCACATTCAAAACTTGTTGTGGAAGTTGAGACCCTCTATGGTTCAAAACAGAATATGCCAGGCTGTGAGGTGAAGAGAGTGAAGTTTGACATTGAGCAAATGGCTGTCCTCCTGTGACAACAGGTGTGGAATCGAAGGCAAAGGCCATGGAGGCTTCCGTACCAGACTTCTCAGTAATGGGTACCAGTGCTGTTGAGGCCAATCTGGAGCTATTAAAATCATCCTTGGCTTGTCCTGTTTGACCTTGAGAAGTACCTTTGGGAGGAGAGGCAGAGGTGGAAAGGCATACACATGAAGATTGCTCCAATTGAAAGAAAGAGCATCCACTTTCCAAGCTGTGGGATGAAACCTTTTTGTGCAAAACTTTGGCAGCTGATGGTTTAGTGGAGAAGCGAACAGATCTATGTCTGGAGTTCCCCATGACACTGTCAATTTCTGAAATACATGAGGATCCAGTTTCCACTCGTGGGGATCCATAATTCGTCTGCTCAACACATCTGCTAAGGAGTTCTGTGCTCCTGGCAGAAACCTTGCCTGAAGATTGAGCTGTAAACTGAGAGCAGTCTCCCACAAAATCATTGCTTGCCTGCATAGAGGATAAGAATGTTCCCCTTGCTTGTTGATGTACCACATGACAGTTGTGTTGTCTGTTAGAATCAACACCTGCCCTGGAAGAAGTAAATCCTTGAAAGCTATTAATGCAAACTGGACTGCTAACATCTCCTTCAGGTTGATATGTAGATGTTGTAGTCTGGCAGGCCACTTGTCTTGTATCCACTTTCCATTTAGATGAGCTCCCCAAGCTTTGTCTGAGGCATCTGTCGTTAAAATCTGACTCGCCTCTGGCCGGGTCACAGAGAGTCCCTTGTTTAGGTGACATTCCTGAGCCCACCACAAAAATTCCTTTTGAATGCAAGGTATTATTTGAATGACAGTGTCCAGATCCTGGCAGTGCTGTGTCCATACATTTTGAGATACCATTGCAGCTTCCTCATATGCAGTTTGGCATTGGGAAGCACCAGAATACAAGATGCCATGAACCCTAAGGCTTGAAGGACTGTCCTTGCAGTCAGCCCGGACTGATGAGATAGTTGATGGAAGTAAAGGGAAAGACTGTTTTGTTTGTCCGGGGTTAAAAAGGCCATCTGGGATGCTGTATTCAGTCTTACACCCAGAAAGCACATGTCCTGAGAGGGTACTAGACTGGACTTTATTTCGTTCACAGAATACCCCAGGCATCTTAGCACTGCTATCACATATTCCAAATGATGAAGAAGCTCTTCCCTTCCTTGAGCCAGAATCAGGCAGTCGTCCAAATAAGGATAGATCTGTATTCCTTTTAGCCTGAAGAAAGCTATCACTGGAGCCAGAACTTTCGTGAACACTCTGGGCAGTAGATAAGCCAAAGGGCAATGCAGAGAACTGATAGTGAGAAGTCCCAGCTCGAAAACGCAGATACTTCCTGCAACTTAGTCTGATAGGAACATGAAGGTAAGCCTCCTTGAGATCCAAAGTAACCATCCAATGATCTTTGCCCAGTAGAGGTAAAAGCTGCTGCAACGTCAACATTTTGAACTTGGGAATGTCCAGATAAGTGTTGAGGATAGATAAATCCAAAATTGGTCTCCACGTGTTCCCCTTCTTTGGTACTAGGAACAGGCGAGAATAAAATCCTAGGCCCACTTCTGGCATAGGGACCGGCTGTATGGCCCCTAGCTGAAGTAACAGAGAAATTTGCTTGTGAGCCTCTATTCTTTGTTGAGGAGGAACGTCTGGCATGCCTCTGAAAGGAGGCAAGGTATGGAAATAAAACCTGTAACCTTGGTGTATGATATCCAATACCCATCTGTCTTGGGTAATTAAACTCCAATTTTCTTTGAAAAGTGCCAACCTTCCTCCCAAAGGTGCTGCCAGACGAGAAGGCTCTGGCAGCTGAAAAGGTAGGTCATTGGGTCTGTTTACGAAAGGACTGACCCCTGCCCTCACCTGAAGACTGTGCAGGAGAACTCCTGTTCTAGGCCTGAAAGAGCCCTGAGCTCTGCCCCTACCACGCCTAGATCTACCCCTAGACTGGGAATCATAAGAAGGATACGTCCACCCTTTAGCAGGCCAATTTCTACTAAACTTTGGAGGCTGAACCTGCAAAAATCTTTAACAGTCTGCATAGACTTAGCCTTGTCTTCCATTTTCTTTAAAACTGCCTCAACAGGAGAACCAAACAACACATCAGATTGTAAAGGAGCATCTAAAATCCTTGTTTTAACATGGTCAGATAAATTTTGATCCCTCAGCCAGGCGTGCCTGCGAAGAACTGACCCAGTGGCAGCCACCCTAGACGAGGCCTGTACAGCATCAAAACCACATTGCAAAGAATGCTTACCCACCTGTTCAGAAACATGTACTAAATCTTGTAACTCTTTACAATCAATACCTTCCGCCAGAGCATCAACCTTAGACTTCAACTGTGAAAGGAGATAGTTTTGGTATTTTAACATGTGAAACTGGCAATTCAAAGCCCTCATAGCTAGAGTGGAAGAAGTATAAACTTTCTTTCCCCATCTATCCAAGGCCCTGGCTTCTTTATCTGCAGGAACCGGATTCTTGACAACAGAAGCCTTAACACCTTTAGGCCCCCGGCTAACAGTTTCTGGGTCTGCCCTAGGACTCTTAAAAAGATACTTATGAACTTCAGGTACCCTGTAATACCTATCCGGTTTAACAGGAGCAGGAGGCAAAGAATCAGGATTAAGAGAAGCCTCTGTAAAAACATCTTCCACTACATCCAAAACAGGAGGTATAGCCAAAGGCCTATGCTGGGGTAAAAACAAAAATTCCCTAAGCCTTTTCCTGGAATCAGAGAAGTCCTGACCTTCCCACTTAAAATGCTCCCTCATGGAATGAAGAGTTTCTGAAAAAGAAAAATCCTCAGGAGGAGAAGCAGAAGGAGTAGAATCATCCACATCATAATCAGAATAAGGAGAGTACTCCTGCAAGTCTTCAGCCAAGACTCTGAAACATCCGAAGCCTGCTCAAAACTCCCTAGCTCAGGCTCCACCCTAGGTCTCTTATCAGGAGGGGCAAAGAACCCTAATCAGAGTAATCAAATCTTCTGCCATTTTAAGCATATGCTTCTTGGGCACAGTTCCAGAAGAACTAGGGGTGACACCAACTGAAGCTAAACCTGGCCTGCCTCTAGGAGAAGCCTTGGAAACAGAAGGAGAGGGCCTAACCACCCTAGGCAGGGAGGGAGTATAGTAACCTGAGAAGCCCCATCACCCTGGCCTGCCTCCTGAGAGGCCACATCCTGCAATAACAAGGTCTCTCCTGGGATCCCAAAGAAACCTCCGGTGGAACCACCGGCTCCACCGACACCTCTAAAGAACTGGCGTCCGCACGGACGGTTCTTCTAGCCTAGGCTTCACTGCCTTGTCCTTGCGCTTCTTGAAGAAGCGGGCCGGAGCATCCGACGGCATTTTATAATTGCACCGCTTCCCAAAGACTAACCTGGCACAATCTAATCTCCTCTTTATAGTGCGCTTATTAAATCTAGCACAAGAGCGACACCCAACAACGTCGTGCTCAGGCCCTAAACAAGGAATACACAAAGTATGATAGTCTCTATGCGGTATCTGTTTCCCACAAGAAATACAATTATTCACTTTTTCTGACATCCGTAAACCACTGAGGCAAGAAAAAACTAAAATATTCCATAACGGGGTACTTAGCCAACTTTGACTCGGTCTGAAACTCCGAAAACGAAAAATTTCAGAACGCCAACCGGCACTTGCAATACTGCTTCTGCATCGGACCATGCGGCAAAAAAGACTGAGGATATGACGTCGGTCATGCGCATTTGTACCCTGACGTCCTGATGTCAGTCAAATGCGCCTTGACCGACGTCAGCCTTATACTTTGATATTCGGGCCGACCGAGGACAGCGGACTACCCAAGTGTAAGGACTGCAGCAATGTGAGATGAAGAACATCATATGTGTAAGTTTAGACTTCTGCATTTGGAAGCAATTTTAAAGTAATTTTATTTGTAAACTGGAGTGAAATATTTCATTTTTGCATAAAAAAACTGTTCATGTTTTTTTTATAAAAAAAAAAAACAAGGGTTATTTCAATCCTTTAGACATGATCTTGAAAACTCAATGCTAAGAATGCTTGTATGGGATTAGAAAGTAGTCAGTACATACTGTTGCACACGGAGAAAGTACAGACTATTGAAATGAGTTAGGGTAGTCCTAATTCAGTCACTGCTCAGGGTAGATGTCAACCTCACATATCTAGTACAAGCTACACCAACTAGGATTTTTTTACACAGGAATAACAAGTATTAAATTGGCACAGACTGAACAAGAAGCTCACCTTTAGTGTAATTTTTTTGTCAAGCACTGAGAGGAATGCTGGCAATATAGAGTAGTTTACACTCTATACTAATATGCATTTGTGTATTACTTACTGTTTAGTTTAACATGCAAATCTTCCATTAATTGCAGTCTGGAATAATGGGAAGGAAAAGCTGATTGTTGTAACTCAGTCCACATTTGCAAAAAAGTGTTTTGTTAGTGTAAAGGGACTAGTCTTTGAAAAATCCAGATCTCTGGTCATGCTGGTGTTATTGTGCATGACACTAGAAACTATGTTCTGTAAACCCTATTGAATGAAATGCACATAAACAGTACTACTTACCCCAACTCTGATTCTCTTTCAACAAAGCCCTTTCCTCCATAATTAGATTCTAGGTATGAACAAATGATAGCAACTATAGAAATGAATGTGCAAACCAACTGGGATGCAATTAAAATGGTCCTTTCATACCTATGGAATATTCAGAAGGAGAAGAAGAGTTATCACTTTCAGTAGTCTTGCACTGATAAAATAAATGACATGTTATTGGAGCAGAGAAGACATAAAGAGAGAGACCTCCTTTCTCACATCCATTTCACTTACTTCAGTCTAACAGCTGTAGTCTGCTGAGCAGGGACTACTCCCAGGATAGTTTGTAACACTATAATGTAATTCTACTTTCTGTCTAAAATGCAGCAACATCCCTACCTCTGATACAATTTTGAAAAGAAAAACAAAACTAAAACTGAACACAAAGGGGAGATTTTTGAGCATATCAGCTCCCTAACTGAAGCACAAGTCCTGAAAATTAATGTGCAATTAAAAAAAATAATTCCAAAACTCAACTTCTCCAACTTTAAATTATTTTTTTAGGGAAGGCATCACCCCCTTCATCTCACACCCTTTTCACTTATATATACACTAACTTTAAGATCAGAGCACCACAGACTAAGGGGATACTCTGTGAAACCGCAATCTCAGTATAAGTATATACAACGCCATTCACTCTTAAATTTTCCTTGTTGCAAGGATCACAATTACAGTCTTTGAAACTTCAAAATGCATCCACACATATTACTTTTCAGCATCTTTTGAGAAATCGTGCTTGGTGAATACTAAAAAGTACATTAAAAATTTGGTTCCACATTGCCTTCATTTTCAGTGCTTTCTTGCCATATGTGCAATTGCACAATGGCAAAATGATTCTCTGTGCTTTCTTTCATCTAATGTACCTCCATGATCTGAAGCAGCCATTATGGAGTCATGCATCACAAATTATTCTCCCCAAGTGTCCCAGATGTGGCGCAGTACTCCTTCCTGAACCCAATCCAAAAGAAAAACAAGATGCATATTCGCCCTTCATTACTTCTTCCCCATCATAACCATCTTTCCTAGCTGGCTGTGGTTTATTCCCTGAATGTAGAAGCATTTTCAGACATCCTGCTTCTGAACCACAAGCCTGATTTCCTTTTGTAAAATTTCATACTCAGTAGCTTCTCTCCTCTTTGTATCCTTACAGTGTAAGATAAAACTGCAGTATTGTTCAGTTTTCAAATATGTGCCAAGCATCAAGTGCAGTCTCATCTCTGAGTCTTAATCGCAAACTGAAAGGGCAATGCTGCCAGTACAGTACCCTATAGCCAGCTGCTACTGCAGTCATCACAGCTAACTCAAGAAACTACTGCCTGCAAAAGAATGACTCGAGAAATCATAATTTGGACTACAGTAATGTGAAGGCCAAAAGTAGTTCTATATTTATACAGAGCAAGTAAGGGATTTGGGACACAACTGCTGTCTTTTAAGAGAAACAGTTTTTTGTCTGCTGCACAAACTATGTACACTATAAACTGAAAAAAAAATATTTAGGAATATTCTCCTTAATAAGGCACATTACTTGCTAGCAGGTAATCACAATGAAAATATACTTAATGGTTTCTGTGGTTTGCTTGAGAAGGTGAAAGAAACTCCTATCTCATCATATAGCAACTAAGCACTTTTTCAAATTGTGACATCAGTAAAACAATGAAAGAGTCCATTAAAAGAGACAAAAAAATCTAGTCAGTGTTCCATGTCTGGTCAGTGCAAAATACACTTGGGCCTCTTTCTACATGACTCACTATAGTCTTCATGTAGCACACACACACACACACACACACACACACACACACACACACACACACACACACACACACACACACACACACACACACACACACACACAAACTCATCAGCAAACCACTAGCAATTAGGTTCTCCAATAGATGTAACCTTATAGCCCAAAGGCAGTTTTACTCATCCTGTTCTGAAATTTCTGATATCAAACCTAGGCCAAAGCAAGAATGCATATGGAAACCCTAGTGCTTGTTGCTTCCAGTTCTCCCTTTCATTCCCACATTTTACTAAAGCAGACAAAATAATTACAACAACACTGCATAGTGCAAGGATTTATTTCCCCTGCCAGTAGTTTCCTTCCATCAGTAATGCTCCTTTAGTCTCACAAACCATAGCTGTGTGACTCTGGAAAAGGATGGCTTTTGTATTTACAGAATTCAAAAGACAGCATCTTTTAGTGATTTAGCAGATCAGCACACATATCTCACTGCTTACATACCCATATACTGCTTATGTATCCAGACAGTTTCAATAGTAGTAGGAGCAACTGGTCTTATAAAAAAGAATTTACAATCATATTTAGATATGTTACCAATTCATGTAACACTGTATGAATTGCAAAAGGAGTCATTGCTGGGCACATTGCGGGTACTGCGAAGAGCACTTTTGGCTAACATCAAAGAGTGAAATAATACTAATTTCATTAACTTTAATCGTACTGTGACTTAGGAATGGGGTCCATTCCCGTCATGGTATTAGAAACCCAAAAGACTTGGAGAAATCAAAAAAAAGACAGAAACCTTACATTACATAGAATTTCAAATCTAGTACATGGTGCTTTCTACCTAACCCATCATCCATCTGATTTGGTAGGTTGCACAGGTCTATACTTTTGAACAAAGTAACAAACTTTGGACTGGCATCTCTGCTTGTTCCATGTTTGTACCAATTTTGCACTCACAATAATGAATCCTAACACCTACAGCTACTCAGTCTTACTCATATTGAGAGAATGATCTTGAACTTGGGAGTTGATCTTGAACTAGGTTGGGAGGGTGGTCTAATGGTTAAGGTGTTTACCTTACAAACACAAGGTGCAGGGTTTGAGTCTCACGAGGGATAAGTGGCTAGGCTTAAAATGGCTCGCAAGGGCAGTTAGCTTAGTATGAACCTATGAAACTTTCTTTTCTTCTGAGATTCTACCATGCTCATGGACACTTCAAGAAATCCCTCATATTTTAGTTTTCAATCTCATTGCACCTGTTTTAATGTCAATATTGCATGAACGTCTGAAACTAATCCCCTTATCTTATGGTGCTCTAAGTTTCATCTCATGATGTTTTACTGTACAAGTTATATCACGATTTTGATTACATTCTAAAGCTTTAGCAGTGTGCATGTTTGGCATCCTGTAAGCCTTTATAAAGTTTCAAATGTCCACCTGTACTTTAATATTGCCAGTTAAGATTTTTATATAGGTTTTACATGTTTAAATTTGATAGCATCTGATTTCAACTTTGCATTTCTACCAATATTCTGCGACTGCCCAAAACTCATGCTGCCCAGCAGTATGTTGTGAATGTTTCTGGCAGATGGTTAATGTACTGACAAAATATGAACTAAGATATTACTCTTTAGCTGACATATCTTAATTGGAATTTTTCCAGGCATTCTGACATCAAAGCATTTCTTACGTGTTGATATTTAACTAAACTATTATAGTGATGTACTGTGCAACTGTGTATGCTTGTAATTATTGTTGGTATGTCAGTTAATATAGCACTACTCTAATGAAATGAATGTGACTGGCAGATGTGGGCTGGCAATGCAAAATATCTTAAAAACAAACAAAAAAAATAGTTTCATTGAAGCTCTACCTACTAAACAGAAATTTAGTAAGCATAATTTTAGAAGACTAAAATTAATACTTAAAACAGCCCTTACATCTAGGAAAAAAGTCCAAGCTATAAACCAATTTACTCTTCCTGTTCTAACTTACAGTTTTGGGGTGACTGATTGGCCTCAAAGAGTATAGGATCAATTAGGCAGGAAAACAAGAAAAATGCTTCACACTTATCAAGTGATATATAAAAATCAGTGTATATACCAAGATTATATATTCCTCCTTCTGAATGAGGTACGGGCCTCCTCAAATTAATTACATGTACAGATCTGCAGTTGTTGGACTACATACATATCTGCTGACTTCACCAGATCCAAACATAGTAAAAGTTCTAAAGCATGAGGAAAAAGTCTAAGATGACCTCCCTGCATAGTTTACCAGAAGCATATCAGTGTCAAGCAGGAATGGAAATCAAACCAGAAGAAAATAAAAATCATGCAGCAACTGAATGTGCCAAAAAAACAAAGAAATAATGTAGGGAGAAGGATCAGATGAGAAGGCAAGAAAAGTTGAAAAGGAATAAATATAGTTGCAAGTACAGAAAACTCCTGGAATAACCTCATGTTGATCAGGATCTGATGCAGGAATGATTAAAGAGCGGTGAATTTAATCCAAAAGATGAAAGGTTAATATTGGCGGCCAAGGATAATGGACTATGTACACCATGGTTTACAAAGTATGTTAACATGTGGTAAAAACAGACAAATGCAGGTTCTATAAAACAGAACTAGAAACAGTCACATATCTTATTGCTGGGTGTGATACACTAATGGCAAATGGCCTGTATACTGAAAGGCATAATAATGTGGCAGGACTCTTGCACTGGGGATTGTGCAAACATTACATTACAATATTAAAGTAGCTGAGAAACACTGGAAACATGAGACACAAAGCACTATAAAGAATGATGAAGTTTATACCACATGGGATCACCCATTACCAACAGTTCAGAAAATAAGATGCGAGAAAACTAGACATAGTAGTGCATGACAGCAGTTATTGTGGAGCCAAAGCGCCCCCCCCCCCCCCAAGCCCATACAGGGAGTACTCCTTCAAACTTATATACAGCTCAAGACATCCCCACTCCAGTGAAGTGGCATATTCTCAGTATGTAGAGACATGTCATGTGTCCCAAAGTAATACAGAACTCACAAAAACATTATTGTATGTGAAGTACATCTGCACAATAAAATTCTTCTACTAAATCCAAAAGTGAACACAATGTATTTAATTCCCATCATACTTATGGAAACACTGCAAATTATAGCTACAGAATATCTTTCTTACTAATCCTGAAAAATCCTACGGTCTGTAAATAAGACATTTGATAACTGAAATATGACAACATTATGTCAGCAACAAAGCTATCACAAACACGGACACAATAAGCTGTGATCATCTCTTGTTCAGGCATTAAATGTTTGTCCTAATTATTCTCTTTTCCTATGTTCTAACATCAATTTATGCAGAAAAATGTGTATTTTTCTTTTGTGCTGTTGAAAGTTTTCAACTTAGTACACTCCTGCTTAAGTTATAGGTTAGTTCAATTAACGCACACCAAAAATAGGAAAAAATAAGAGGTTTTTTTTCTACAGTTTATGTAGTTTGACAAGTCATGCCTAGAAATGGGACATGTATATGCTGATGTATACCTAAGCGTTAAAAAAGAATGCAATAAATCTTCTTCTCCCTTCCCAACTAAACTGTCATTTAAGGCACATACACTCCTCATGCAGGAATCTAAGCCCACTAATGATCAAGACACATATTCTGCCAAGGCCACTTGTTCTATCAACCACAGTTAAAGATGCATCCAGCTCTCCTGACTTCAGAAAAACTTGCCAGAAAAGCAGGCTGGCAAGAAGCTGAGTTACAAAACGTCTTAATTAAGAACCTGGCACCAACAGCAATATCACATTTTGTTGGTCTTGTGTACACACATGCAACATGCTGAGGAAATGTCATGAATATGCCCAGCAATTCCATATACCCACTGCTGGCCCACAAACACTACTCAATGTCTACCCTTTATCCTCATGCTTTATTTGGTCACTAAGAGGCTTTTCTGCTCATGGCACTGTAATAAACCATGATAAGTACATTATGATGCATTATCATGCCAAATGCTGCTTATCTGATCCTCAAAGTCTACACCAGTATCCCTACCCCCAACTCAGCAATCCTGTGGCACCCCCTCCTCCCCTTCCTGAGAATGAGCACTAGAATAAGATCAACTGAAGAAGGAGGTAATTGCAGAGCACATTCATTTAAGGCATGTAAATGAGATTCATTCAAGATGAGGTTTTCAAACAACAATGAAGAGCTCCTTGAGAAAAAAATAATGGAAAAAAATCATTAACCAGCACTTCCAAAAATGCTTTTTTTCTCCCCAGTCAGTGGAAACACATGACCTGGCATTCTTCTAGACCATGCAGAGCCTGCCAGCAACGTAATACAAAGAAGCAATGGGGTGTAAGACGCAGAGCTCTGTGTCTTCCCTTCCACAGTGCCAGGCGTGTCAGACTGGGGCCTTTCGGCTGTCAGCCCTCATAGCTTTGTCAATAGGCCCCATGCTGGGTATGAGGTAAGAAGCAGCTCAAAAAGTCTTTTCTCCCTTAGAGTTTTTGGGATGAAGAATTTTGATTGGGGAGGGCAACTAGCCAAAAGGAGGGGAAAAAAAGAAATAATACGTGCTTCTGAATAATCACATATATAAACAGCTCACTGAAAAGTAGCATTTAAAACAACACTTTTTTTTAGCTTAGGAAAGACTGTTTAACCCTTCGATCATTTAGGTCAAGGAAATGTTTGTATGTACACTACTCTTTATAGGTATGAAACAACACAGACAGATGCACACTTCTGCAGGGTTGTGAAGATAAAATAAGTGAGGTGTGCCTTAGCCATGAGGTACACATATTCTTGTCACTCTCATGTAGAAGTGGTACTCCTTACAACAAATGTATATGACGTGGAAGTATGTTTACTTCATCTGAAATAGTAATTTGTTTCATCTATCTTAAAACTGTACATCTTGAGGTCTTACTATCTGTATATGAAGCTGTCATGGCTACTCAACACATTTAACCTGACTTTCAAATGCGAACAAGTATAATATAGCAATACTAAAACATTTTCACTTTTGTTCTTGGCTGAGATAGTACTAGTTATTAAATGAGTGTTAACATTTTGCCTATTACAATTTCAGGCATTTTACTAAACAACGTATTAAGCTTAGGGCATACGCTTTGTTACAATATAAGAAAAGTCCCTATAACCATACAAAATTCCATTCTGGTAAAGTCCTTCTCTATGCAGTGCTAATACCAAACACTACATTGTATGACATAAAAAATAAAACTGCCAACATTTTTCTTTTAGTTACAAACTGCAAGACTATGTAATTCTAACACCAGAACTCTACTGTATGATACAAACAAAAAGAAAAATAAATAAATAACATAAAGATGACAATCACAACTTTTCTACTGCTTTCTGCAAACTACACAAGAGTACAAGGGTCACCACAAAAGAATTGCTATCTTTTATATATAATTTGTAAAAAATATAACTTACCTAGCTACCAAGTATTTTAGGTTTTATCGAACAATTAAGACCACAGTTATGTATAGTGGGCACATTTTCATTAGGAAATAAAGCATAAGTAGAGAAGTAAGATTTTAAGCAGTACTTTAAAAACAGAAAAAAAAAGATTCTGTCTTACAGAAGTCCATTCAAGATCTTCTGATTGCTATTTAGTTGTTGCCAACATTTTTTTCCAGTTCCACTATAAGAGCTTTAAACAATAGACTGCATGACACATCCTGTGTATTTGCTTCACCACCATGGCCTCAGTTTATGACAAAAATGTAATAACTGCTTTTGTTAGGTGCTTCGTTTTATAGCTTGATTGCTTTTCTTTCTGAGAAGGTAACATTATGACTGGATTACAGTGGAGTGGCACATGAGCTTACCTAGTGCTTTACACTTTTAATGGAAATGTGGATAAGTTATTGACCTGATAACATGCCACATGATGTAAAAAATGCAGTTAAAACTGGTTTCATGATGGAAGACGGAGAATGGTGGCAAATGTTCCAGTCTCAGGATGGAATACTAAGAAGTACTGTACAAAAGGAATCAGGTTTTTAAGTCTTTTAGTGCCTTTGAGAAGGGAATAGCTGTATGTGAAGCTGCAGCCTTCTGCAGATTTTGCAGGTGTTTCCAGATCATTAGCCACACCACTATGAGGGCAAAAATGAAGCAAGACTGCAGGTGAATGAGATGTAAAGCTGTGATTCAATGTAAAAAAGAAGAAAATATAACATTTGTAGTGTGAAAACTTGGTGGAAAATGAAGTACATGGAGAACACATTAACCCTAATTAAAATGGTATAGATGTATTTCTAATCAAATCTGTGACTTATGGGGTAACACACTATAAGCTGTGGTTTTGGTGAGGCACAGATGTGTGCCACAGTGAGTCCCTATCAGTTGACTGTTTTTTCAGAAACTCAAAACTCCACATGGTCGAGACCATGTGATCAAGTTTTTGAAAACTCAAAGCGTTGAATGAAGATCACTGTACAATGACGATCAGGAAATTTACCCTTTCCCTCACTGTAGTGATCTTGGAGTTGGAATATATAATTTGCAAGGGGTGTGTGGGGGTGCAGGGTGGCTTACCTCCCCCCCCTGCATAAATGTAAAAAAATGTAGATTTTTGTGTTTTTTTTTCTTTTTTCTTTTTTCTTTTATGATGTTCTAGTTTTTGGAAACTTGGTCATATGGTCACTCCGATGTTTTTTTTTGAGTTTCTGAAAAGTCAATCATCTGACATAAACCTGCCACAGTATATCACTGCAATCCTAGCAGAAAATTAGTAACTTGTTTGCTGCACAGAGACAGTCAACAGAGTGGTAGGAGATATACAGAGAAGACTGCAGGAAGAATCTGTGTGTTACTAGGGTGTGCAGAGAGAAAACAGTGGGAAAAATTAGTTGGTTGTGCATATACCCAGATAGAAAGCTGAGGGTCATGCTTGATGCACATGAGGAGAAAGCTATGGATGTCAGTATGGTACAAAAGGTGAAATTTAGTGAGGTGCTGAGAGGCACACAGGCAGGATGGCTGTAGTAAGAAGGAACCTAGCTCTTTAATGACAGTTTCTGTTTTAAGAGGGTGTCATTTATTTGGTGGGTGTGCGATACTTCTTGTTTCTGAACAGTCTGGAACTACATTTAATGGTGTCTGCTTTATACTATGACCCTAACACCACCTAAGTTAGGCCTTCTTGAGAGTGTCATTTATTTGGTGGGTGTGCGATACTTCTTGTTTCTGAACAGTCTGGAACTACATTTAATGGTGTCTGCTTTATATTATGACCATAACATCATCTAAGTAAGGCCTTCTTGGGAGATAGAGGTGTTATCAAATGTAAATGAGAAATGGAAGTGGCCCACGACCAAAGCTCTGAGATATGCCACTGGTGACAAATCTCTTGAAGGATAATGTGCCATCAACTCTAATAGAGTGGGTGCTAACAGTAGGCCAGCTGGCAATCCAATTGACTACATAAGAATTTATACTGAGTTTGCACAGATTGCCAGTAATACCAGAGTGTGGTATAAAGTCAAAGGCTGCAGTCAAATCAAGATAAGCTGCATGCATGGACATATCTTTACCTACTGCTTCTGTAAATCTTTCAAAAAAGTCAGCTAGATTTAGTAGACATGGTCTAACTTTTACAAAGCCATACTATTCTGAGTTTAGGGATTGTAGTTTCCCTACGTTCCTTTTGATGAATTCCATGAAGATACATTTCATAACCTTGCAAATGAGGCTGTTGAGACTGATGGCTTTATAACTGTCATGATCTTATCATGATCTGTGGAGGGTAAATATGATTGATGTTCTCCAGGCTTCTGGTTCATACATCATGATTAACTTTTCTTAAAGAGTACTTGGTTCTTTAATGAGAAGGTCACTTCTTTTGACTACAATCCTAACAACAGAGACAGGAAGATAAAGCCATATGACAATAAGGTCTACATATCTGAAAGAGGGATGATAAACAACAAGCAGCCAGGGTCTCATGTGTATTTTTATTTGGTGTGAATGTAATTATTTTTTCACATTGTTGAGAATAAGACATTCCATCAAAAGTTTATTAATGAATTAATTTACTTACTGATATTTGTTGACTGGGTAGGTGGGCTGACACAAGAAGAGTGCTTTTCACATATGGCTTGAGCATACATCATACAGATTTAAAATTTAGGTAGGTTGTACTGTTGAACAATTTAAGGAGATGGATTAAAAGGGCAAGTTTTTCAATCACTAAGGAACAGCCTTAACCTTGTATGCTGTCTGGACCCATTGAGCTTGGGCTTTTGGACAACATTTTTAGTATTTTCCTGGGTGGAAGGGATATGGATTGAATACTTCGTGGGGAATTTGGAGGCAACAATGATGATAAATTGGAGCTGAATTTATCTGCTTGGTGATGCAATTAGAGCTAGGCCCACTGAAATGCTGGGTATTACTTCTGAAGCCCTTTACATAATTAAAGAATGCTTGGCATTATGGAGGCAGCACTACTCGGGAGGGGGGGTATGTTAATCTGTGTTGGTTTTATGGCATTCATAGTCATCCCCATTCTACATAGCAGACTAGTGTAAACTGTTTACAGATGTAAAAGGTGTACACTATGGCCATGCATCATCACAGCATGCTGTCCATTGTGTTTCAAAGTTATCACTAACTGCATGGCAGAGTTTTAAAACTATTGTAACAGCATCAGTATAACTGGCATACAGGTGATGATGTGAAGATGGACATCTTCAGGGTTCATTTGGGAGTTAAAAGTTTGGATCATCTGGTTTCTAAATATGCCATGAATAGGTACTATAACTAATTCATTAAAACATTGTTTTTTAATCCAGTTACCTGTGTATGACATAGCATGCTATGCTGTATATGGATCAGCAAACCTCCTGGTGTAGTCTCTGTAGCATTAGCTAGACATATTTCTTTATGGGTATGACACCATCCCAGAAGAGGAAGAACTGAGTAGTAAGGTTACTGTAGCACTACATAGTGGAGAATACCTTCCACAATGCTAACCACAACATTTGGGCATCTCACCCTCTGATTTCATCTAATGAGAATCCATTGTATGATGTTAGCCAGCTTAATTGGAGGTAAAGTGGAATGTATAATTTTATACAGTCATACAAGTGTACGTTATTTCACTGGGTGCCTTAATATCTTTTTTACATTAACTAATCAGCAACAAAAATATTTTACTCTTAAATCACATGCAGGTACAATGTTTGACAAACAATGAATATTGTACTCAGCAGAAATTTTTCCACACTTCCTAAATTACAAGCAAATAAAACAACTCTTACCAAGATCACTTTAAGTTCTAAAGACAACATTTGAATATGATTGGTTAATCGGTTCTACTGAATGAAACAAATCAGTGCTGGATTAAAAAAACAGTAGTAGTAGCATCTAATCAAGTTTCATATTATGAGGTAATTCTTAACTTTTTTGGGGTGGTGACAGTAAAGTTGTTAATATATTTTGGTAGGGTAGCGAGGTTTTTGTAAGGATTTTTTAGTTAGTTTGATTATACTCTTATTTTAGTTCAGTCCTGGTTTAGCTAGTTAGAACTAGGTCTATATGCCAACAGTGCCACTTTCTTACTAACTGGTAGTGGACAGTGTTTTATTTCTTTTATTCAGTTTTCTATTTCAATATTCAATAATTTTTAAGTGGTTTACTTAGGAGGGTAATGTGTTTTCTTTGGGGGGGGGGGTCTTGTGTGTGTTTTTATTTGTGTTGCAGTGTGTGAAGTTAATTCTTTTTTTACACTGTTGAGAATAAGACATACAGTCAAAAGTCTATTAATGAATGAATGAATAAATAAATTAATAATTAGTTTTGTTTCCCCTTTTCCCTATTTGTAATTTTTTTGTTGGGGAGAATGTTTTGGGTACAAAGAGGTGTTTTGCTATTGTATGTGTGTCTGTGTTTTGTGTGAGTGTAATTATTTAAAAATGTAATTAATGGAATATTACAGGATTTCAGTAAGTGAAAAAAATTGTGGTGATTTGCCAGTGATATCAATAAACATCTGGTGGTGAACCAAAGACAGCAGTAAACAAAAAAAAAATATTTTTGCAGGAGACTAAGTAAATGTTTTTGTTAGGATAATTTAAATTATGTTTATCAGCTGCCTGGTCTGAAGTACTACTACTGGGTAAAACTAATTAGGAAATACTGGATATGTTATTGCATATGACTAGACTTAATTGCATTATAATACAATTAATTTAATGTGTATACTTTATTACTTTATGATTATTAAAGTGAATTTTTGGGTATATGACCTTAGTGGTATAATAAACGACTTAGGAATCATAACACTTACTCCTATGACAATGGTCACATAAAGAGTTTAACGTGGTATCCCCAAACCACATTTTTTTTTCAGTTTGCCACAACTATCAAACAGTCATACATATGCACAGCATTGTAAAACTTTCTAATTACTTGATAAATTACACTTTTTTTTAAAGAGTACTGAGTTCTTTCAGGAGAGGGTCATTTCTTTTGACTAGAACCCTAACAACTGAGACTGGGAAATAAAGCCACCTGACAATGAGGTCTGCATATTTGGAAAAAAGATGTGGGAAGCTTTGGTTTACCATAGTGAGAAGCTTTGGTTTACCATAAGTGTTTAAGTTACTTACTGATGTTTTTTAACTGGATAGATAAGCTGACATACGGAGAGTGCTTTTCAAGCATGGCTTGAGCATGAATCATGAAGAATTAAAACACAAGCAAATTATGTTTTATCAAGCATTGCATATTTGTATGTGTACGATTTTCTCAGGTCACATCTTGAAACCCAGCTCAGAACACTGTACCACTTCTGATTGAAAATTCCAACATCTTCAAACACTGAACAGGCATCCTTGCTTACTTAAAGAAGGTCAGACTATTTCTCTTCATTCGCTCACTAATTAAGTCACTGCGGAAAAAAATCCTAAAATGCTTGAAGGCACAGTGAGGTCTTTCATTCTGCACAAACTTCAAAGCTTCTGATGGTTTGGAGACAGAGATCTCACAGCTCTCTTCACATCTGTTGCTACACACACACACACACACACACACAGAGATTATTCTGAAATTAACCATTTTCCACTCTTTTCCTTTCTTCCTTAAACAGATATGGTAGTGGTTCAGAAATGTCTGCATATGATATATATATATATATATATATATATATATACGGATCTAGAACGTTTGATCGAATGATCAAACATCCGAATCCATGACCACCAAACACACTTTAACGAAAGCGCTTTAACCAAAAAGCGCTAAAGCGTCAATAAAAACAAAAAAAACTACATTTCGTTTTCAGGGGCTTTGCCCTGCACCCATTTGGGGGACTGTGCCCCCCACACCCCCCCTACTTTAATATTCTCCCTCAGAGACTGCACTACAGTAGTGGGGAAAAGGGAATTTTCCCTTATCCGCACCGTGGTACGTCCTCGACAACAGGCATACTTATGCGAAAGTGCTTCTTCGGTGAAAATCACTTTCGCGTATGTTTGCACTTCATGGATTCTGACGTTTGATCATTCGTCCTGGATCCATATATACATAGACATACATACATATATATATATATATATATATATATATATATGTATATATATATATATATATATATATATATATACACACACATACACACACACACACATATATATATATACATACATACATACATGCATGCACACATACATATAGATGCACAGATATAGATATAGCTATAGATACAGATAGACATAATGCCAATGAGAAATCTGTGTATTTACTGTATGTTGCTAGGCTCCACATCTCATGACAGTTTCTTCTTTTCCCCACACTGTTGTTTGTAGTGGTGAAGAATAAGCCATATGTGGCCATAGAGATAGAAAAAACAGTACTAACTAGGGAAAACAGCAAAATGACTGAGAACAGACCAAGTTATGTACAATCCAAGACAAAAGAAACCAGCGCAACTGATGTTAATTTCTTCATATGCGATAAGGCCTTTAAAGACCACCAGTCCCTACACAAATGTCAATCCTTCCCAGCCATAATCTAGACTCCTCCTTTACATGCTTTTGTTAAGCTGAGTCCAAGTAATTTAGTGCTTTCTAGCCTTCAATCTGAAATTGTTTATACATTTGAGAGTGCTTTACTGACGACTTTTACCATCCACACTTAAACATGCATCTCCAAATACATGTCCATTGTACCTAAATAGTAATATCCCACAATAAAATAACTACAAAAATATATTTCCACAGCTTTGCAGTGTTTCTGTGACTAATATTTTCTTCATCTTAGGTAGCTGCTAAAAACCGGTCAGCTTCATGGATGAGTTTTTCTTTTCACAAATTATTCAGGAGTATCATTATTCAGTAAAATATATGTTCTTACATTTCATCAGGACTGAATTTTGCTGTAGTAGAACTGACTGGCTTGACTTGAGCAAAAATAAAGCAATTTCTGTCAGTTTGCCAGCCTTCACTTTTCAATTTTGTTCACACCCAAACAAACAACTAAAGTAACAGTCTCAGAAAGAACAGTCAGGTGATGATAAACCAAATGTGTATTTAATGATAAAAATCCACAAGAAAAACAAATAAAATGTGAACGCTTTCGTTGAACAGGTGTTAACTTCATCAGACACCATTAAAATGTAAGACAGCCGTTTACATACATATAAAAAACACTCTGATTGGGTAAGCAAAGAGAGGCAGCTTGCTAAGCAACACTGAGACAGAACATTAATTAACCCCTTGATGACTGTGTTACAGTTGAAACTGTTGCATCTTAAATACAACTAAAACTTGTAATTAAAAGATAAATTATTAGTCTCATACTTGTGTCATGAATGATTCTAAATAGGATAAAACTAAAACCAAAGTCATTTTTAAAAACTCATGTTAAATATTCACATAATGCTAAAATGTTTACCAAAGCCAAATACATACAAAAGTGCGTGTGCTTAACAAATGTTTTGAGATATTTTGTTCCTTTCTAGGGCTTTTAATTTCAATACAGGAGAGATGGATGTCCTGTCATCTCCTTTTAGGTATAACACTGGCCGTAGTAATGCCATCATGTGAGTTGATGGCCATATGGGTATTTTATCTGCCGCAGCACTTTTTAAAGAGTACACTCTGCACACATTTCATGAGACTGGGAGTGGAGAGTGTACAAAAAAACACATTGGTGACCTAAGCAATCATTAAAATGCCAACCTGATCAATGGGCAGGCTGAAGGAACAGGAGGCAAAAACCTGAAACATCTGTTTGGACAAACTGATCAAAACTGTGGCCAGAAATGATTAAACTATAAAGGTACTTCTTCAGAATTTGACAAATTATTTTAAATAACAGAAGATCAACTTCTCTGTTGTGGTTTGACCACTGATCAGGCCATTTATAAACTCACTGCAGGCCATTTATAAACTTATCCATACTTCAAATCATCCATAGTGACATATGCAAATGAGAGGATCTCCACTTGTGACATTTTTTACTTACAGATGTGTCACCTACGACACTAACAATGTGTGCTATCCAAAAACAAATTTGCTATTCACCTTGCTACATATGGACTGATGCTTGGGTTTACCAGTTTGTCAAAGATGCTTGCATGAGGGGAGTACTGAATGATTTGGCCACGTTCAAATGTGCTATATGCACCATATAACCACCATCAACTGCTTGAGTTATCCTTTCAAGGAAGTTTGCAAGCTTAAGAAGATGTGACCTACATTGACAAAGCCAAGCTAGTGTGAATCCAGGCCTAAGAGATGATCAATGTTTAGATTTGTGAGCTCAGAAACTGTATCTCCTGTAGCTTTCGAAAAATAGGTTAGTATAACGAGTAGTATAATATAGACAATTACAAACATACGTTTCACAGCTTATATAGAAAATTCAAATTAAATATATTTTTAACTTGAGTTTTAGGGAATTATAACATTAAATGAGGGGAAAGTGTGTGATGTCATTTAATTTGAATTTTCTATTTAAGCTGTGAAATGTATGTCTGTAATTGTCTCAAGACGTTCATTTATATTAGTGGACGAAAGCAATAATGAATAAATTATTTTGGAAAGATTTTTAGGAGCTACCTTCTCTGCCTTCTTTTTGGTTTTACATATTTTTTTAGTTTGGATTTGTTGTTTTGGCGTTTGGTGTGGTAAACATTGTACATTTGTTAAGATTCACTAAGACACACGTCAATAAATAAAGTCTGCAGAAACCACTGATAAAATGCAATATACTCAGTAAAAAATCATTACACAATAATATTCAAGTGCAACTATTAAAAAATGCTCTTTAGCACCTGCTTTTCTAACCCCTCCATATCTTCTCCCAACTAAAAAAAGTTAGCTCATCCAATAAGGAACATCAGAGCAGAAACATTTAAAATATTGCTACCAGATTGAGACATTGACAGAATAAGTGAATGTGAATTAATATACACTTTCTGAAATAAATTCAGTCTATAATTATTTATTAAATATAATCCACCACATTTTCTCCAAAATTGACCAGCCTAGCAGTATAAAATACCCCAGGAACCAAACATTTTATTTTAACAAGTGTTGTATCAAATACCTTTACAGCAAAATTTGCTTATTGTGTTTGCTTCTATTTTATTTATTTATTTATTTTATTTATTGTATTTAATATTTGTACGTATGTATTTATGCATGTATGCAAAATACTGAATAAACCTCAATGGCCAGGGAAAGGTCCACATGCAGTGTTGAGTTGTTTACTAGTTGAAAAGTGTGGATGCTGCTTAACAAGCGGCTTACAGACAAACATCAGACCGGGCCATTCTTATTAGATAGCAGATGCACACATAAGAAGGACACCTAGATGGTTTTGTAATATGGGGTGTCACTTTCTCACTTCTAGTAAATAAAACAATTTATTTTTAAACCTTTTCCCTGCAAAACAAAATGCCCAGTTCTCCCACTGCACCACAATCCATACCTGATACCAGCTAGCCAAAAGCAAACCACTGCCGGTCCATCTCAGTGTACAGATTCTTGGAACAGTGAGACTTTCGGATGTAAGAGGAAAGTAAGGATTTACTTTGCCTCCCAATCACCACATTTTATGCCTCCCGATTGGTTCCCTTTGCACCAGGAACAGATGCTTGATTGGCTTGTATACTGCGATGCCGATTGGCTTTAATTGCGGTATACAGGCCAGTCAAAAATTGCAAAGTGGAGCAACCACTGTTCAATGCGGAACAGTGGGTTAAATCAATCTCAAATGTGGAGCATTCCGCACAATCCGGAGCACTTGGCTGCCAAGCCTGCGGAACTGGCATAATGAATTCGAGAGCAGATCCATACTACAGGACAATAGTCAACAGATATACTAGGTAGACAAACAATACAAGTAGACTACTGCTGTAGCACAGTGTCAAAGAAGTCAACACACCCACCCACCCACCCACACACACACACACACACACACACACACACACACACACACACACACGCACACACACGCACACACACACACACACATATATTGCAAGTTCTCTAAACCTAGTTACAAAGCACAATTCACTGATACAGCAATGCTCTGGAAATGAGGAAAAATAGAAATACAAATGAAAAGTTAATCTACACAACAAAGCAATTTCAGCCTGCCACTGACAGTTTTAGAGTGGGCAGAATAGGAGTGAGATAAATCACTGAAGATAAATGAGGAAGCTATGCACCAGAGCTGTGTTGTTTTCATATGACTAACCCTAAGGTTTTAAGAAGCCAGGAAGTGCAATCAAAAGAGGGATTATAAAACAGTAGGGAAATGGAGACAGAAAAGAAAAAGAAAAGAAGACTAGGACACTTACATTTAAAGTAAAAATAAACAAAAAAAAAAAAAAAGAAAAAGATAAGCACAAAACAGTTCAGTATTAAAGAGGAGGCAGAGAAGACTGGGGTAGATGAATCCAAGAAGGGTAGGGCAGTGTGGAGTCAGCCTGATGGATGGAGATATGAAGGGAGTCATAGGACTTTGAAATACGTCTGATCATTTGGCAGAAAAGGAGGCAGTATAGATGCATTACAAACAAAACAGTATTATGTAGGTTTCTAAGAACTCTGTCAAACATTATCAAGATGTTTATTCTGGAAAATCTGATTCTTACTGTACAGTACCCTTCAACCACATCACATGGTTACAAGTTATACATGAAAATATACAGATATTCTACCTAGGTCTCCTATTATTTAAGGCATGTACATCACAATGCTCCCAAGTTCTGACTGTTAAAGAAGCCCTGCATCTGTAAAATCCTTTTAAAATATAGAACAAGAAACAGATTTCTATCACTTCATTTCAGTTACATTTCGTACATTATATGGTCATGCAGTTTCATCCACACACTCAGGAATGATTTGCTAACAAAAGAACATTCTTTCCTATATATACAATTTATGACGTACATGATAATCACCAGCTAAGACTGTTGCTGGTTCAGTTGCTAAGAAAAAGGTGACTTCCATAAAGATCAAGTTCAACTATATGTTTCTGCACAACGCAGGTCACACCAGAGCCCCAAAATAAGCTTTCTCCAGCTAGAAACTTCCAAGGCTCTGACAACCAGCTTGTTTTTGAAAGCCAAGGATACAGGTGCAAAGGCTGCTTTTTTGATTTGCAATATATAACCTGTTTTCGCAACGGTGAGACCACATGCATTTCCAAAGGCTTTTCAAGTCTTCTTGCAGAAATGATTATGAATAAGTGAAACAGGAATAATATACACAAAGAAGAGACCAAAAAGCCTGCCTGTCAAAATCAGTCAAGAGATCTCAGGAGGCTGTAAAATACTACATAATCCACTGAGTGATAAAAGGGATCACCCTTTATATAAACAAAGACAAAAGAGAGAGAGAGAGAGAGAGAAAGAGAGAGAGCACTATATTTGTGTTCTACTAAGTAAGGAATGTTTTTCATTTGGCAAGTTGGCAACAGTTTCTGTCCTTCCAGGTGTACACAGAGACACACTGAGCCCATCTGAGCCTTCTCCAAACAGCTCAGAGCAGTTCTCATTTCCTGTGGTCTAGCTACTGCTAGTTAATTGAAAAACGTGCAAACTCCATTACAAAGCTGAGCCAGAAAAGACGGAAATGTCAGCCTCCTTTCCCATCCCTTCTTCAACAAGGCAAAGATTGCCATTTTATTACCACACTATTTCAAATATGACTACACTGCAAAAATTTAAGGAAATTAAAACCAGTGTAAGCTAAGATTATTAAAACTTGACAGTAATCACAGTGGTTACATCTTTTACTTCCACTGTGTGCATGAATGAAACGTGTAGCATGTTCTATGCATAAAGAAGGACTACATCTCGTCTACAAACTGTGCGTACAGCACACATGCCTGTACAGAACGAATATGTGCGACACTAAATAATGCAACAAGTGCATCTGAATATACACAATGTCTTCATGTCAAGTTTGTTTATTTGAGCATTGTGTGTAAGACATATCTCTATGTCCACTATAGAATGACTGGGCAATCAAGGAATACAGCTTGAATGTATGCAAGTAGACTATGACTACTTGATCTGTCCCTGCATATACAACTATAACAATTTTCGTGTTTGTAAGATACAGCAAAATTAATTAGCATTTGATCTTTCTTTACAGCTGATGTTTATGAACTAGACTCTTCTTATATAAATTCAAAAGTTGGAAGTAATTATTTGTTTTCTGTAGGATAGACCTTGGTATACACAAATGCAGTGTGCAGATGTGTACTACTATGTTTTGGTACAGATCCATACATGCATCTTGCTGTCTATGTTTAGTACACTGCTGTGAAACACCATGACTCACAGATATGGATTAAACACTGTATAGCAGTCCTACCCATGACCTTGAATGGCACATAGGAGAGCAGAGTATACATACCAACATGTATTAGTCTCTCCTAATGGGGGGATGAGTTGTGCAGTAAGACAGCACTACACAGAGCAGAACTGGAAGGCAGTAAGGTATACTATAGTATAACTAATTAAGCTGCATTTCCCCATTGCATTCTGCCTCACCATTGTGCCAGGGAATGAGTCATAAAAAATGTTTTACTTCTTAGGAACGAAGGCATACCATGGTAGTGAGGGTATTTGATGCTATGTAAACTGCTTTTAGTGAGAGCTTTGCAGCTGCAGTCTATGAGATGGGGCAAGTATGGTTGTGCTCTTAGTGTGGGGTTTTCCCATCCTGCACCAAAGGTATTTTTTTTTTTTTTTTAAGTAGTACTGAGATGCCACTCAGATTTGTCCATTCAGTAAAATATCAACAGATGAGAGGGACTGTTATGCTCATAAATGGCACACTTGGACTCCCATAAATTAATTTTGTCACCAGGCTAAGAACTTGTGTAGCTTTTGTGAATTGTATATGATCATACATGGGGTAGTTTGGATGGTGTGCTGTGTGTACACAATGAACATATACAAGGTCCTGCCAACTTGTGCACACATCTTTTTGAACTGCAGACAGTTTTGGTATGCTGATGTACTGCACACCAGACCTGCATAAATGGCAGAGAATGCTTTAAGAACAGCACCACATGTATGTCACAACACTTCATTTAGGTGCACTAAATTTTCAGTGTTGAAACTAATATGGATAGGGTCTATATTAAATCAGCAAAAGATTAAAAAAGTGAATGCTGATTTATCAACCCCATGTAAGCGAAAGCTTACAATCCTGAACACTTACAACAGCGATTTAAAATCACTGTTCCACTAAAGAAAAAAAAAAAACTTTAAAACATTACATAAAATGGAGGGCTTCGCCACCCACACCTCCCCTACTTAAATATACCAACTTCAAGATTGCACTACAGTGATGAAAACGACAAAGTAACAGAGGCGGCCAAGCGATTGCTTTCCCAGGGAAATAAATCGCTTACATGCCGTTTCGTGCTTTCAAGTTCGATCAAGACGCATTCGAAGGAATGCATTTTCGATCATATAATAGGAACCCTATGGATACCTAAAATCCACCATTTGCTGTCTGTTGCTAGAAGGTCCAAAGAAGAATCTCCTTATAGTGGACCATAGACCTAGAAAGACATGATGACAGCAGTTAAATACACACACACACCTCAAAAGACACCTTCACTGAGGCTACATGTAGTGGATAGTGTGAACCTGTGTTTATACTCAAAAATTAATCTGCTAAATCAGTCTTTTTACTAAATGTACCAGTGTATCACTTTCTAATGTTACTTAGCACTTAAAAGCTGACTGTCTTTAAGCGCGCAACAAATAGACTTTTCTGGTTTAGGAGTGAACCAAGAACATGTAGGAAACAACACATTATGACTAAATATACAGTGGGCGAAGTAAGTATCCTAGCACTGCGGTACTACTGAAATAGCACACTGCTGTACCATGAATAGTACTTGGCCTAACTCTCTGCAGAAGATTAAGTACAAAAGCAGGCACAGCATACTGCTTCAAAAGTTATCACATGACAAATATGGCCTGGGTACTTTCCACATCACAGAAAAATGTGTTGCCAAGGCGACACTTTGATAAAGAGAAAATTAATCTGGACCAGGAAACATTTCACACAGCTAACTAATCCCATTACAGATGAATATGTTTTCTCACTTCCAATCCCTTTACTGCTAACCAGGCTGACAATATCTTCTGGTCTTAAATACACTAGCATAAGTTAAAAAGGATGGATGGTGAGATGACTAGTACAACTCTGTCATCTTCAGATGAAAACGTTAATAACTTAGAGCCAGCAGAAAATGCCTTAATAACCATAATGTGAAAACTGCTATAAGGGAAAAACAGTTCCTTTGACTAGTTTTCTGAACCTTGAGAATGAAGCAATACTGGCTATCAAATTTTCCACAAAAGATGTAGTCCAATAAAACTGATGAAGGAGCAAACAGTTCTCAGTTTCACTCCCATTATTGAAAAGTAGAAGATTAAGTAAATCTGCAGGCAGTACCTGCAAATAGTCGGTTGTGATCAGTGTACTACCCCAGTAAACAAATGTAAAATAAACTACAATAAAACAATCCAAGTAGGATAAGGGAATACTGGTCACTTGTACCACTTGCGCTAGTGCTGTTTCTTTTCTGTCATGGATGCTATTTTGCAAACATCTGGGCAGAAATTCCTCACGAAAGGGCAAATTACACTAACTAATATGCTGTTGTCTTTAGATGTCCTGTCCCCAGTTTCTCAGGTGCTATTTTTAAGAAGATGCCTTTACCTTATATCATGAGTAAAATGAAAAAGAGCATGCTGTTGTCCCTAGTATGCAAGTTTGTGAAATGAGTAAAATATGAAACAAGATTCATTGCTAACGACAGATTATGCAAGTAAAAAAATTAGAAAGGCAAAACGTATTGTTTCATGATGTCCTTAGGCATTCAAACTCCATTAGTGGAGAGTGTGTTTCTACAAAATGAATCCCAGAAGAAAGATCCTGGGATTCATTTTTCTTCAGCAGTGGCAGGGCATCATCTCCACTGGAGGCAATAAACAGTAGAAGAAGCTGAATGCCAAACAGCATGGTAAAACATAGACAGGAGCATTTACAGTTACTATGTCATGTTAAATAACTGGATGGGGGCTAGGAGAATATTAATCCATAATCATGTTATTTTTCCCTTTCCCAAAAAGAGCCCTTAAAGAAAGCTGGATGCCACTGACGCACAGAAAGCTTGAAATCTACACAGAAAACACCTTATCATTTTACTCTTAATAGAATTGTGCATAAAAAGAGAAGGCAGCAGTAGATGCACATACTGGAAGCCAGTGGCCATAAAGTAATTGGACAGAAACTGGAAAGATTCAACACTTGTATAAAACAAACTCCCTGGCTACTAGACCAGCTTTAGCCCATTGTGACATGCTGCCATGACTTGGTGCTTGAAGCTTTCATCACTTCTCCTCCTGTTGGTCATAAATATGTGATATGTGCAAGAAAAGCACTGGAGACTTCCTTACATCTTACATGTCTACTACTATGTATAGTGTACAGAAATGGAGGTCAGCAAAACTAAGTAAAGAAGAAAAAAGGTGCCAAAACTGGTTGGCAGCCTTTTATAAGTGCCTTTATATGTACTGTCTACTGTGTCTGCTCTGACTATGTTATAGATTCCCGACATACTTGAAGGTTCTCAGTCATGCAACAACATGCCCAATCAATCTATGTATTTAGGATACAAAATCCAGTATTATAATTTGTCTAAAGAAAAGGCATACATGCATTACATACTTTGACTGAAAGCAAAATCAAAGATATGCACAATTTACACTGCTTCAAAAGTTCTGAACTGATCCCAACAAAAGATACCCATTGTTACTCTAAACAGTAGTTTTGCTTACATTCCCCTTTAGTAATGTTATACATTACGATGAATATGAATTTATATCGCACAAATGAATATATATATATATATATATATATATATATATATATATATATATATATATTATAATAGAAACATTTTAGAAATGTGTTACTAAAACAAAATAATATATCTAGATACAATACTGATGACAACTACTGGGCAGGACAACAAAAGCAGGTGGAAAAGCTTGCAGGGTAATGTAAAACAATGTCAAACTGCAACTATTGTTTACAGCATTAGCAAAATTACCATGACTTTTTACTACAAAAACTAAAAAGTGATTGTCTTTCATGACAGAAAACTGATGTTCAGCTGCTGCAATTGGATGCAGAATGTTTGAGGGTGTCACAGACTTGGAGAAGAATAGCCACTCATCAGAAGCTTAGAGAGGAACAGCAGCTAGCACAAGGGACACCATTTCTTTTCAGTCTGCCTGCCTGCTGTCTCTGTCTCAGTGCTTTTGTGGTGATTCTTTCCATTGTGCAAATGACAACAATGATGGATAGGCCACCACATGCTGGTAAACTGTCCAGAAAATGGCCTGTATACCTTTCAAGAGGTAGCCCATCACAGATTCCATCACACTGGCGGCACTCTGCTCCAAACTCATTAACTGCTACATTTGAATAAATCTTATGCTCATAGAACAAAAAAAGATTTCTTGCTGCTGCTGCATTTGGATGCTGTTTATTGCCAAGCAAGCTGTGGGATCTGTAGCTACAAATCAGCACCAACACTAGCAGTTTGTTAGGTATAGGTTCAAACAGTCAAGAAGCTAGGCCCCTTATACATTATAATGTTCAGAAACTAATTTACCTGTTATAGCAGCCAGCACCTTTTAAATCACGGATCCCCCCTACACTAGAACATGGTACTAAATCTGTGACATTTCAGAAGATTTTTTCTAAGTGATATTTCCCCTCAGTGATTGTCAACCATCAGTCCCTTCCACCCTTCTCCCCGTCTTGAGTCCTTTCATTGCATCACTACTTTGGGAGTAGCCAGCATGGAGACAAAAGCCAACAAGACTGTCTGTTATCCTTGAAGAGATATGCATGTGTGTGTGTGTGTGGGGGGGGGGGGGGGGTTAATAGGCTTGTGAAGAGCTGACCAGTAATCATTGTTTACTCAATAAATATACAGCTACTTCAAAGACATAAAAAAATAGCATACTCATATTTTATTACAAGGGTTTCTGTGTTAAAACACTGTAAGAAATAAAAATGCACTTACATTTTACTTGAGCAAAACACAAGTTTATTTCTTATTTATAAGCCGAGTAAATATAGGAGTATATATTTGGACCATAGCATTTTTATTTTTCAAGTTTCTTTCTTTGTCTGTGCATCCACATAATTAATTTCTTAACATAGATTTAAATGCATACCACTAAAATGTTTTCACCAAGATGGAGAACTTAGAATGGGTGTCACAAATGCCTTACAGAGCAAATGCATACTCTGGTGGAATGCATAACTCATGGTGCAGCTTAAATTATGGCACCCATCTTCCATCGTTCGAATGAGATACTAAACTGTGGTCCAAGCTTCCTCAGTTAAGTTCGATGTAAAAGATCTTAAAGAGTACTTGTTAAAAACAGTAGGATAACTTCCACTGAGTCCTGACTAAATTACCTCTAATCTTTAGAAACAACACATGAGTTCATTCCTCGTAGAAATAACCCAGTCAAAAAAAAAAATGAAATTCGGGAACTGTTACTTACAACTTCATTACACTTTTCATAAGCAGCACACAATGTTTTACACAGTACTAGATTATACTTCAAAATAATCTAACAGCAAGGCAGAAGCAAGATGGAAAATAAAAATACAAAAATACAGTATTGCTCATTCTATAATGCATATAACAAAGTTACTGATAACTCCTCTTGTCCAAAAATTAAGTTACCCTGACTCCACTATTTCTAATTACATAAATAGTTTTATTTTAATTATTTAGTTATCCCTTGTTGACTGGGTTACTTCCACAAGACTAGTGGCTTCTTTTCAGGGAAACCCAAGATGGTGTTTATACTACTATGAGAAATTTGGCCAGGGCATTGTGGAACTTCCCTAAATATTTGCAATAAGAGCCATGTGATATTTTACATCCACCTAAGCTACCACTAACCCAAGCAGATTTGACCTCTGTTTAAAGTATCATACGAAGGACAGCACACTCAGGAGTGTGGCATCCTCCCCTTAAGCTGCTCTGCAGTGCCATCAATCCAGCTACCTGGTATGAAAATTGAGTTCACACCTTGTCCACCAAAGGTGAGTGTGGTACCTGAAGCACCACTAACACTGGCATAAAAGACACAGTGAATGAGCAAGAGGCAGTCCAACCGAATGCCAGATCATGCATATTGTCAGTAAACAGCACCATTTTACACACACACACACACACACACACACACACACACACACACACACACACACACACACACACACACACAAACACACTCTGGATTGAAATAAAAAGGAAAACTGAAAAACTATTTCAAAGCTGCAGCGCATATTATGTAACCAAGTGAAACGGGACTGGAACATATATAACATCGGTATACTGTGGCTGAATCATAAAGTTTCTGTCTCACAGACTCATGGCTTAAGGTTCAGTTCTCACCTCTGGTCAATGTCTGTATGGAGTTGTTATGTTCTTTCCATGTCTGCATGTAGGTTTTTGCCAATTCACTTCTCATCCACTGGACTTATCTTTGGACATCATTAAACTGTCCAAAGTCAAACTCACTTACCCAGTTAACAAATAAATACATTTAAAAGTGAGGGAAGCACAATACATACTGTATGTGGCCTAAAGAAAGAATAACAAAACAGCACTTTTGATCATAGGTTCATAGGTTGTTACTAGGCTATCGACCCTAGGGCCTATACAAGCCTAGCCATTAGAATTCCCTGGCTATTTCTTCCCACAGTATTTATTTCCCTGGACCCCTGTCTAGAAGGGCGACTGATGTGATCCCCGGGGTGAATTTCCTATCTCCCATCCAATCGTCAAGGTTCCATTTGAAGAGGGCCAAAGAGGCGCTCTGCTTGACATGTATGGGCAGTCTATTCCAGAGTCTGGGGAGTCTCTGGGTCAGGAACCTATCCCTCCAGCGTGTTTTGTTCATTGTGATGACCAGGTTTAGATCTCTGGAGTGTGTGTCTCTGAGGGATTGGGATTTCTTTAAGTGTAGCATGTCCAACAGCTCGGGGTTTGACATGGCCTGGTATGTTAAGCAGAGATCGCCTCTAAGTAGACGATATGCGACAGAGTATAGGTGGAGTTTTTTTAGACGGTCAGCATAGGGCATCTGCTTTAGGCCTGTGATTCTTTTAGTGAGGTATTTCTGTGGCCTTTCCAGTTGTTGCAGATGTCTTGAGAGGTACATACCAAACGGGGCATTGTATTCTATAATGGGTCTAATGAGGGATGAGTAGTAGGACAATGACCTCCTTTTTTCTGGATGAAATGCCCTTAGTGATGAGGTGTGCCACAAAAAAGGGTTTCCTGACTGTTGTGGCAGTGCAGTTATCAAAGGTGAGACCACTGTCCACCTGTGTTCCGAAGTCTCTTATCAAACTTTCAGTGTTTGGTGTACTGCCACCGATGTGGTAATTTATGGGTACATGTTTTTTCCCAGAGGGGATAACTATACATTTCTTGGCATTGAGCTTGAGCCCATGGCTCTTGCACCAAGCATCTGTTTCTGTAAGGCCCTTTTGTAGAATATCCACATCATTTGGGGATTCAATAACGGCTCCCAGTTTGCAGTCATCTGCAAACTTAGTTAGCCAGAGTCCCTTAGTGTTGGCCTGTACTTCAGAGAAGTAGATGCCAAACAAGAGCGGTCCCAGGACTGAACCCTGAGGTACTCCACTTGTCACTTGTCTGGAGCTGGATTTGGAGTCGGCTACTTTTACAGTGTGGGTTCTGTCAGTAAGCCAGCTGGCAACCCATCGAGTGATGTAGGGATTAATGCCCAGCTTAGTAAGTTTATCTATGATTCCAGAGTGGGGAATAGTGTCAAAGGCCATGGTGAGGTCCAGATAAGCTGTGTGGACCACCTTACCCTTGTCCATGGGTCCGGAGACTGATTCGAAGAAGTCAATCAGGTTCAGGAGACAAAATCGGCCCTGCACGAACCCAAACTGCGTGGGGTCCAGTATTTGACGGTTGCCAATGTCTTTGTTTATAAGTTCCATGATAACATGGTCCATGGCCTTGCATATCAGGCTCATCAGTCTGATGGGACAATAGTTCCCGGGATCCAAGGTGGATCCCCCCTTGTGGAGTGGGATAACTGTAGCTGTGCTCCACTCAGTGGGCAAGAAACCTGAGGTGAGGCTATGACTAAACATGACACAAGGGTGAGGTGCCAGTTCATTTTGTAGTTCATGTAGCACACAGCCTGGGATGTCGTCTGGTCCTATGGATGCTGTATTCGTAGCTTTGGAGAGTGCGTTTTTTACCTGTGTGGCCATTATTACCGGAATTTGGCAATTTTTCGGTATTGAGGCAGGCCCTTTAGGGGGTGGGAGGGGGGTGATGTTTGCACTGACTCAATCTTCTAGGATATTTGCAATATCCTTGGGATCAGTATATTTAATGCCAATGTATTGTAGCTCAGTGCAGATCTGAGCATTGCCATTTAGATTCTTGACATAGATATAGAATGCCTTGTGGTTGTCTTTGGAATCTTTGGCAATTTTATTTTCGTAACTAGCTTTGGAGGATTTTAAGAGGGATCTCAGCTTTTTACTGAGGCTGGTAAGGGAGTTTTTTGCATCCTGGGATTTTCCTCTTTTCTGCAACAGTTTCTTCCTTTTGTTGTAATGTTTGTTTATGGCAAGGGACCACCAGACTGGCTTCCTTTCTTTGGAGGAGAGCGTCTTGGTTCTACTGGGGATGGCACGATTCTTGCATGAGTGGAGCTCATACAGTGCCTTAGTGTAGGATTCAACAGTTGAACTTTCAGTTCCCGTCTGCATGGGTGTCATGACGTTTGTCACTTCTGACTTGAGTTGCATGAAGTTGGCTTTGGAGAAGTTTTTTACAGAAGTTTCCTTACTGGGGGTGGGGGTGGAATGTGGATGTCAAGGGTGATTAGCTTATGATCAGACCTGACCAACGAGGGGTTGACCATAGGTGTGGAACATCGATTTCCCATGCTGGTAATGACCAGGTCTAGGGTATTGGAGCCCCTGGTGGAACTAAGTATTAGTTGATCCAGGGCGTTGGAATTTATGAATTCCAAGAACCGTTGGGCAAAGGTGTTAGTACACGAGTAGTTTTCCCGGTTAATGGCAGGGTAGTTGAAATCACCCAGTATTAGGGTGTTTGGTTGTACCTTAATATTTTCCAGTATGTTTAGAAAGGTGTAGTGAGAATCTTGGGACATGGTGGGGGATTTTTAGCAAGCTACAATTTGGATTGCAGTCTTACCTAGTGTTAGTTGCACCTAGAAACTTTCAGACGCATTGTGTTGGGCAGCTAGCCTGGTGTTGTGACTATCCTTGGTGAATATGGACACTCCTCCACCTTTAGTGTTTTGGTCCTGGTTTGGTGGCCGAAACGTGTGCTAAGAGTTGTCGCCTGGTATGGCAGGGGTGCTCTCTGGAGCCTTGAACCAGGTCTCAGTTACTGCACAGATATCGATGTTCTCCATTTTTAAGAGTGCCTTGAGAGAGTGCACTTTGAGGATTAGACTTCTAGCATTGAGTAGCATTACCTTCAGATTTTGCATGCTTGTACCTGTTACGGTATTAGTTTTGTCCTTTGAATTTTAAAGGCACTATAGGGGTGGCAAGAGCCTTAGCCAGTAACCTGAATTCCAGGGGTGACAGGTGCAGACCATCTCTGGCAAAGCATCATGATCTGTCGATCATGTCATCCCAGGCAGACAGACACTGGATCCCCTTTGAATGACACCAGAAGCTTAGCCAATTGTTGAAGTCAATCAGTTTGTCCTTATACTGTGGTATCATTCTGGGCGAAGGCAGGATGCTACTCAGGGCTGGGGTCATACTCACCTGGGCCACATGATCCGATAGCTCTTCCATGTCTCTTTTCATGTAGTCCAGGGAGGTCCATCTCAAGTCATTCACTCCAACATGGACAATGACAGAGTCATATTTGTACTTGTTGTGGAGTGACTTGAGTGCATGCGTTATGTGGCGGATCCTGGCACCTGACAGGCAGCTGACTGTAATTTTCTCCTTGCAAAGCCTGGTGAGTGGGACATTGGTGTGCCTGATTATAGAGTCACCTATGACTAAAGTGTTGGGTACATTGTCTTGCCTTAGGGGCTGTTGTTGGGTGGCACACTGGTGTTGTGAGCTGTGTGACACTTTGGTTGTGACTGGTTTTTGTTTGCATTTTAGCTTCGGAGGTCATTGTTGCTTGGGCAGGTTACTGTTAAGGGCCTCCACATATGTGGGTTTAGTGTTGCTATGTGTGGATGTTGGTGGTGTGGGTTTAGAAGGGCTATGTGTTGCTTGAGGTGTAGTGCGGGTGTTAACCTTCTCCTCTTGACTGTCTAGCACAATCTTGGGTGGAGAGAGCTTTGCTTCCAGTTTGGCTATGTAAGTGCATCTCTCACAGGTTGTAGTATTGGGTGGTAGGAGGAGAGGGTTGTCTGTGTACATGAGGCAATCTCTGAATTGCCCCAGTATGCCCAGATTCACCAGGTGGACAGGAGAAATCACCGGAAGCTGACCCTTGGACATGCCTGGTTTGGTGCTTTTTTTTGTAAAGTACAAGAGCTGTTTTCCCTTACCTTAGAAAGGCACTTTGCAATTATAGGCTGCTTAGCGCCTACGATTAATTTTTTCCTTCTTAACAAGGAGATTTGAGTGCCTCTATCAGTTTAAGACTCCATAGTGCTTTTCAGCAGGTTTTAAAGCAAGTGCTAGTCACAGGGATGCTTAAAGGCAAGATGAAAAAAATGGGTTTATTCTAAACACTGCAGTGTGCACTAGAGGAGTTAGATGTGAAAGTAAGTAACTTAAGATGTTATGTGATCCTATCTCGCCTACATTCTGTACTGATGGGTTGACTCGGCACGCTATGCTATAGAGCGAAGTCTCTCATTGGCTGAGCTATACTATATCCCAGGATGCACCACCGCTACTTCCCCAGATCTCATTTGCCGCTTACAAGCTAGGATGTGGTCTCGAACTTGGCTGAGCTAAGTGCTGTTTTTTTCTGAGAGTTTTCTGTCAGAAATTTCCTAAATCTTTATCCAAAAGCTGTTTTAACAGCTATTGTTGTGTATACATGTGTTTTTGTGAGAAATTTGTGGTAAAAATTTTGTGTTAGGCAGGGAAAGGTTTCCGTTTAAGTTAGAGGGGCCTTCCCCTCGTTCTTATTGAGTCTTCTTGTTTCAGAGGTCAAGTACCTGTTTAAGTTAGAGGGTTCTTGGCCCTCTTTTTTGGTGTTTGTTATACGTTTAAGTTTGTTGGGCTTGCGCTCTTGTTTAAAAAAAAAAAAAAAAAAAAAAGTTCTTTATTGTTGTGTGGCTATATATATATATATATATATATATATATATATATATATATATATATATATATATATAGTGTTTTTCTCTGACAAATTGGCGAAGTGTTTACAATTATGTCTAAGGAGCATAGACCCTCCGGGTTTAAAAAGTGCACGAGATGCAACTATAAAATGTCCATCACAGATGATCACTCCTTATGCGTTTACTGCTGGCGCCAAACATCTTCAGGAGTCCTGCAGCGTGTGTCATGCCTTTTCCTCTCGGGTCCTCCAGGAGAGGAAGAATAAATTAATCTTAAAAGGGCTTATCAAACCCTCCTTCGAAGAGGCCTTATCTTCCTCTCCCTCTCCAGCTAAGAAAAAGAAATCGTCGGCTCCGACCAGCCCGTCGGAACCGACCTCTAAGAAATCTAGGCAGGCTTCTCCATCGGTTCCACGGACTTCGGAGCCGAGGGCGGAACGGTCTGCCTCGATGCCTCCAGCTTCGACTCCTTTGGTTTCGGAGCCGATGGCTGGGGCTTCGAGAGGCGGTTCACCTTCATCGGCTCCACTGATTTTGGAGCCGATGAGGGTTGTCGGCTCAGACACTTCCCCTTCGGCGCCGAAGCCCTCATCGGCACCGAGGGAAATTGCTATGGAATCTCTCTCGGCACCGATATTGGTCGAGTACATTCGGAGCCGGTCCCCCAGTCCTTCGGAGCCGATGGAGAAGTCAGCTCAGACCCGATCGGTCTCCTCCCGATCTTCCAAGATGTCGGATTCGGACATCGACAGGGTGCTCCTAAGACTGTTTCAGTCTCCTGTATTCCAGAAATTAGTTTCAGCTCCAGCCCATTCGGCTTCGGAGCCGATGGCCCACCCTGTAGTTCTGGTTCCTCCTCCAACAGCCTCGGCATCGTTGGAGCCGGTGCTGGTGGAGCCGATGGAGGTTGTTGGGTCGGCTCCGACCCTTACTCCAACCCCGGCTCTCGAGTCGGAGTTCGGTACACAGACCTCCTCGGTCGGCCCCGGTGGGGATGCTTCGGGACTGATGTTTTCAGTTCCTAGCCTTCCTCTCGGTGCGTCGGCTGTGGGGGTGCCGTCTACTGTTGTGACCCCGGGGGTTGGACCTTCCCAGGACTCTGGCGGTCCGGCCTTCAGGGCCATGAGGAGTGCTTTGGCCAAATCCTCTTTGGCTACCTCCACGGTCTCACCGGCATCTTCCCTACACACGGAGACTGGGTCTTTCGTAGTCCCCCTGTTGCTAGACAGGGGAGCCCCGGGGCCTGAGGTCACCCCCAGTGGGGTTTCCCCCCCTCCTGGAGGTCCCTCTGAAGCTTCTTCGGACGAACCCCCAAGGAAAAGACTGTGCAAGAGGAAGCACGTCGACTCCCCCGATGAGTCTCTCACGTCGGACATCGATCTTGATGATGCGGAGGGGTCCCCTAAGTCGTCCTCAGATGATGTCTCCTTTGCAGACATCTTGGAAGCCCTCAAACAACGAGGCGGCTGGCATTCCAAACCCTCTTCTGCTGACGAGTCGGTGTTCCTCAAGGCCTTCGGGGCTCAGCCCTCCGCCTCCTGGGTGTCTCCGCCCTTCGACGAGCTCCTAGATTTGATCTGTCGAAGGGCGTGGGAGCATCCAGACTCTGTGGAACCGGTGCCTGCTCGCCCAAATAAATTCTTATCAGCACCCCCGGAGAAGGAGTTTCTGACCAAAGGTGTGGCTGTAGATGCCCTGGTGGTGGCATCTGCTACCCAACAAGATGTAGCAGAGGCTTCGACGTCCATCCATCCTCCTAATAAGGAGTCTAGGAGCATGGATCGGTACGGGAAGTGCACCCTCAGTTCAGCGGCCTTTACCTTAAGGTCCCTGAACTATTTGACGCACTTCACCAGATTTCAGAGGGATCTGATCAAGGAGCTTTCAGATACCCTCTTGGGTAACACACCTGAGCAGCTGGCCCAGACGGTTAGCTCTCAGTTGGCTACGCTGTCATCGATATCAAACTCGTCCATGAGGCTCATTTCATATGCAGCCGAGGGGGCGAGTAGAGCGGCGGGTATGGGTGTTGCTCTACGGAGGCAAGCCTGGCTCCGCCTGTGTCATTTTGCGGAAGCCTTTAAGTCTTCCTTTGCCGACGCTCCCTTTGATGGGTCCTCTTTGTTTGGACCCAAGGTAAAGGACACATTGACCCGCTGTGAGCAAGAAGGTAAGACTTTGACTGCCGTAGGGGCACGATTTTCCACTCCCTTTCGGCCTTACCCCAAGGCTAAAAGAGGAGGGAAAATGTGGTTCCGTAAATCCCAGAAGTCTTATCCCTCGCAGCAGGACGATCCCCCTTCTAGAGGCAGAGGAGGGGGAAATTTTTCAGGAAGACACCGTCCCAGAGGCGGCAGAGGCCCCCCGCAACACTGGAGACCGCGAGTCCTTTCGTGGCTCTTCAGCCTTCCACAATCCCTGAAGGATTGCCCGACTGTGCAGCTCCGGAGCCAGTCGGGGGTCATTTTTCGAGGCACCTAAAAGCCTGGGAAGGTATCACTCAGGACCGATGGGTGCTTCGAATCATAGCCGGAGGTTACGCCATCCCCTTTTCACACCCTCCACCGCTGTCCAAGAAAATCCCGGACCCACCACCCAGTCAACAGGAAATTGCAGCCTTAGAAATCTCAAAGCTGCTTCAAAAAGGAGTCATCCAACCGGTCCCCGCAGACCAGATCGGATTAGGGACTTACTCAAGATTCTTTCTGGTGCCAAAAAAGACCGGGGACTTGAGGCCCATTTTGGATCTCAGCATCCTAAATCGATTTGTCAAAAAGTCCAAGTTCCGAATGGTCACCTTACAATCCATTCTCCCACTGCTGGAGAAAGGTGTTTGGATGTGCTCCATAGATCTCAAGGACGCCTATTATCACATCCTGATAGATCAGGCGTCCAGGAGACATTTGCGCTTCAGCCTGGGAGATAGTCATTTTCAATTCTGCGCACTGCCCTTTGGTCTCACCACAGCCCCCAGGGTGTTCACCAAATGTTTGGCGGTCGTGACTGCTCACCTGAGGAGTCTAGGATTCCAGGTGTTTCCGTATCTGGACGACTGGCTCCTAACTGCCACCTCCAGGCGTCTACTATTGCAGAACCTACAAGCCACCATATCACTAGGCACTTCCCTTGGAATCACCTTCAATTGGCCAAAGTCTGTGTTGCTGCCATCTCAGAGCATAAGGTTCATCGGAGTAGAGATAGACTCAAACCAAATGCGGGTCTATCTTCCTACAGAAAGGATACAGACTATACAGGCTCAAGTCCGAGCCTTGCTTCTCAGATCCAAAGCTCCAGCCAGGATGGTCCTGCAGCTATTAGGCTCTATGTCGGCCACTGTTCTCCTAGTCCCTTTAGCAAGATTGCATATGAGAATTCTCCAGTGGCTCCTATCGACACAGTGGTCCTTTCAGGATCTCCCCCTCAGTCACCTCATACGGATCACGGAAACCTGCAAACTGGACCTTTGCTGGTGGCTGGTGCCCTCCAATCTAGATCAGGGACGACCCTTTGTTCCACCTCCTCCTATGGCCACATTGGTCTCCCAGACGGGGTGGGGGGGGCATTACCTGGGCAAGTCAGTCCAAGGCAATTGGCATCCCGACGAGAGTCTCCTTCATATCAACATTCTAGAAATGAGGGCGGTGTTTCTGTCTCTTCAAGCCCTCCACGATTACCTCCCTTGCCATTCTCTCCGACAACATGTCAGTAGTCTGGTATCTGAACAAACAGGGAGGGACCAGATCCTACCTCCTTTGCAGAGAGGCCATGAGAGTTTGGGAATGGGCAGTGGCGACCAAACGTTTTCTGGTAGCGACTCATATCCCTGGAAAATCCAACGTGATAGCCGACAGACTAAGCAGAACTATTCTCTCTCCTCACGAGTGGTCTCTGAACGATGCAGTGACAACTCAGATCTTCAGCAGATGGGGAACTCCTTGTTGCGACCTTTTCGCAACCCCGCTGAACGCGAAGTGCAGAAAGTTCTTCTCTCTCACTCCAGCTCCCGGGGAGAGTCCTATGGACGCTTTAGCCCATCCTTGGCCCACCGGCTTGCTATACGCCTTCCCTCCAGTTCCCCTCCTTCCCAGAGTGATCCAAAAGGTGTCTCACTTGGGGAGCAAAATGATTTTAGTTGCCCCTTACTGGCCTCGTCAGGTATGGTTCCCCTATCTTTGGAAATATGCACTGGACGGTCCATGGTTCCTGGATCAGATCCCAGACCTATTAATTCATCAGTCGGGACAACTCCATCAGTCTCTTCACACTTTGAAGTTAACAGCTTGGCTCCTCCTCTTCCGACTATAGTCAGGAATCATACTTTAGACCCGGAAGTCATACATATCTTATCCTCGGCCCACAAGTCTGCCACTAAGAAATTGTATACTAGCAAATGGAAGAGATTTGCTATTTGGGCTCAACTCCAGGGTCTGGATCCCATCACTGTTCCGGTATCAGAAGTCCTGAAATTTCTAACTTCCCTATTCAATCAAGGTTCTTCAGTCTCTACCATCAAGGTCCAATTGGCAGCTATTTCCAATTTTCATGAATCTATAAACCCACCTTTAATGAGCAACAGATTGTGTAAAACCTTCATGAAAGGTGCTGCGCTTTTACGACCTCCGATTTCTCATCTTGCTCCTCCGTGGGATCTCGATGTGGTATTACGTGCCTTAACCTCCTCCCCCTTCGAACCGGCAGCAACCTGTGATTTGAAACTTCTTTCTTGGAAAACTGCCTTTCTGGTCGCGATTACTTCTGCCAGAAGGGTTTCAGAGCTTCAAGCTCTATCTGTCAAACCACCGTACCTGTTTTTTCATAAAGATAGAGCATCCCTCAGGCCTAACCCATCTTTTGTCCCTAAAGTTTGTTCCAGTTTTTGCCTGCAACAGTCATTAGAACTTCCAGTTTTCTTCCCAAAGTACTCAAACAAAGCGGAGTACATCTTCCACACATTGGATGTTCACAGGCAATTGCATTTTTATTTAGACAGGACCCAACAAACACGGAAAACAGATCAATTGTTTGTGTCCTTTTCGGATAATAAATTGGGCAAAGCCGTCACAAAGGTCACTATTGCCAAATGGATCAGGGACTGTATTAGTCAGGCTTATTCCTCTTCTAATAAAGAGCTTACAACCTCTGTCAAAGCTCACTCTACAAGAGCTATGGCTACTTCAATAGCATTCCATTCTAAGCTTGCCATTAGCGACATTTGTGCTGCGGCTACGTGGTCTTCCCCGCACACCTTCATTTCCCACTACAAATTGGATGTGGCATCTCGGGGCGAGCTTCATTTGGTTCCACAGTTCTCAGGAGTGTTTTCCAGTGAGCCACCCAGGAATCAGGTGCTAGGGACGCTGTCCCATCAGTACAGAATGTAGGCGAAATAGGATCACATAACATCTTTTAGTTATGTACTTACCATAACTTTAGATGTTTGGGATCCATCTCGCCTACATTCCTAATAACCCACCCTCCTTCCCCCTGCCTTGGAGATCAGAAGAGATCGGACGGTCCGAGTTCTATTGTTTCATCTTGAAACATCTGGCAATGTCATATAAACAGTTATGTGTGTATGCATGAGTGCGGACAAACAAGATCTGGGGAAGTAGCGGTGGTGCATCCTGGGATATAGTATAGCTCAGCCAATGAGAGACTTAGCTCTATAGCATAGCGTGCCGAGTCTGAGCCGAGGATCGGCGAGATGGATCCCAAACATCTAAAGTTATGGTAAGTACATAACTAAAAGTTAAGTTTTAGTGGAGAGTCACTATTTTTAAAACAGCAAGATAGATTGAAAAGGGGTGGTCACTTTTGTATTCAGGTACTATGGAATACAGTGGGATGGCCAATAAATGTAAATAGTTGAAGGGGAGTGATTTCACAAATTTATAATTTTGTGCTTACACAAGCCAGTAAAAACAGAGAGGATATGAGATATATGGTCAAATTAACAAAAGGGGAAGACAACTAGAAATACAGTGGTGTTTAAGAACACTACAGTAACCGGGTGGGAGGGTGGGGAAGAAATTTCTGCCTGACCCACAAGAGACAGAGCTGTGGTCTCTTTTCAAGTTTTAATATGCAATTAAAAGCAGAATACAAGTAAAACTTAAGGTAAATAAAACAAATCACAGTATTCAAAATAGAAAAAGGCAATAAAGTACTACAACCAATAAAAGCAAACTAAGCTTTCCCTCACAGCAAAGTGTAGCAGAGTCTGGGTGAGCCTTTCTAATAAAGGTCCTAAATGTTTTATTTTACCCCTTAAATAGAAGGTTTAGTTCCTAGCTCCACCCCCTCAGTTCACAGATGATTAATCTTAACTGACCTGTTCTATTGACCTGTACTAATTTCTGCCTGACTCAAGAGACAGAGCTGTGGTCTCTTTTCAAGTTTTAATATGCAGTTAAATGCAGAATACAAGTAAAACACAAGGTAAATAAAACAAATCACAGTATTCAAAATAGAAAAAGGCAATAAAGTAATACAACAAATAAAAATCAAACTAACCTTTCCCTCACAGTAAAGTGTAGCAGAGTCTGGGTGAGACTTTCTAGTATATTCTGTTTTGGTAAATATCATTCAGTTAATTCAATATTACTGACTGAATTTCAGTAATACTCTGTTTTACCCACATTCGGTGAAATATCATCAACATCATATACTTCTGGAAACCACAGAAAGTACAGTTGTCTACCTACCATAAATGTAGATGTTCGAGTGTATTCACTGTTGCAGTCATTTCACTTGGGTTATCCTGCTGGCAGGCTACCCGCAGTCGGCCCGAGTTCCAAAGTCTTGGTCCAGCGTCGGTTGCTATCGCCTCTTCCCTGACGTCAGTGCACCAGGGATATAAAAGATGCAACCGATGCCATTTTCTTCAGTTTTTCTTGCCCCAGATGTCAGGTGCCCCCAGACAGGAAGGCTGGAAAAATAAAATTATGCCAAAAAGCATGCATGTACTAATATAAACATTTCCTTCATCTACAAGCAAATACACCACATAGGTTGTATAGAGTTGAGAAGTACAGAAAAGTCCCAGCAATGAAAAGGGGGGTGGTGGGTGGGTAACCTGGACTGCAACATTGAATACACTCGAACATCTACATTTATGGTAGGTACACAACTGTACAATGTTCATAGTGTTTCACCGTTGCAGTCATTACACTTGGGTTGAATCCCAAAGCTGAGGTTGGGCGGCTGGGTCTAAATTGGATTTGGAGAGGCTACCAGGCCCTGCAGGACTGCAGTGGCAAAGCCTGCTCTGGATTTAGAGTAGAGAGGTAAGTGGTAGTGCTTGGTGAAAGTGTGCACGGAGCTCCAGGTTGCAGCTTCTAAAATGTCTTTGGTTGGTACTCCACTGAGAAAGGCTGCTGAAGTGGCTGCTGCCCTGGTAGAATGTGGCCTAATGTCCTTAGGCACTGATTTGCCATGTTGTGCATAACAGAAGCAGATGCAGTGTCCTATCCATTTTGAAATGGTCTGCTTTGTGATAGGTTTTCCTTGTGATCCTGCAGCATAGACTACAAACAGTTGCTCAGTTTTTCTGAAAGCTTTTGTTTTGTCCAAGTAGAAACGTAGCTGTCTGTGTATATCCAAAGCGTGCAGAAGTCTCTCCCCTTTATTCTGGGGATTTGGGTAGAAAGTTGGTAAATGAATGGTTTGGTTCAGGGCCACATTGGAAACTACTTTTGACATGAATGCTGGGTTTGTCCTAAGAGAAACCCTGTCCTGGTGAAAAATGATGAAAGGTTCCACAGCCATTAATGCCTGTAACTCTGAGACTCTTCTTGCTGAAGTTACTGCTAGGAGCAGAGCAATTTTCCATGATAAGAATTTTATATCAGCTGTGCTGGTTGGTTCAAAAGGAGGCAGTGTGAGTTTTTCTAAAACAAAATTGAGATCCCAAGTTGGTACTGGTGCTGTCCTTGGGGGTCTTATATTTTTTGCCCCTCTGAGGTACTGTCTTAGTAGAGGATGTGAAAAAATAGGATGTTCTGTATTGTAATGAGCTGAAATGGCAGAGGCATGGATTTTAATTGATGAGAAAGATAGGCCTTTGTCCAGCATCTCAGTTAGGTATTGTAAAATCTGAGGTATATTTGGAACAAGTGGTTCGAGCCCTTGTGCCTGGTTCCAAGCACATAATCTCTTCCATTTTTCTGCATAAGATTTCCTAGTGCTGGGCCTCCTGGCTTCTAAAATGACATCCATAACAGCTTTAGAGAGAGGTGCAGTCTGAGTGGCTACATTATCTGCCATGCTGCCAGATTTAAGGTTCTGAGTTGACTGTGCAAAATCTGATTGTTTTGTTGAGTCAGAAGATGAGGAATTTGAAGTAAAGGCCAAGCTGGGCCTTGAGACAAGCTCTTTAGGATTGGGTACCAGTGCTGGAGTGGCCAGTCTGGGGCAATCAGGATCATTTTTGGCCTTTCTTGTCTGACTTTTAGGAGCACCTTGGTAAGAAGAGGCATTGGAGGGAAGGCATAGACTGTCAGGGCTTTCCAGCTGAATGACAGAGCATCCACTTTCCATGCTTGAGAGTGATAAGTTCTTGTGCAGAATTTCTGTAGTTGGCATTTGTGAGGGGAGGCAAAAAGATCTATGTCTGGGCGTCCCCATTTCCTTGTTATCATGCTGAACACCTGTGGATTTAGTTTCCATTCGTGAGGGTCCATGAGATTTCTGCTTAGTTCGTCTGCCAGTGTATTTTTTGTTCCTGGCAGGAATTGTGCCTGCAAATGTACTTGATAGGTCAGTGCTGTGTTCCACAAAGTCATGGCTTGCCTGCATAGGGGGTAGGAATGTGTGCCCCCTTGCTTATGTACCACATAACTGTGGCATTGTCCGTCTTTATTAGTAGTTGTCCTGAATGTAGTAGGTCCTTGAAGCTGTCAGGGCATTCTGTACAGCTAGCATCTCTTTCTGATTGATGTGAAGATGCATTTGTTCCTTGGGCCACGTGCCCTGAATACATTTTCCTGCCATATGTGCCCCCCAGGCATAATCCGATGCATCCGTTGTTATTGTCTGCCTGGCTGTGGGTAAGGTGAAAGGCTGTCCCTTGTGGTGACAGGCCTGGGACCACCATCAAAACTCCTGTTGTAGGCAGGAAATTAAAGTTATGATTGTCTCCAGGCTGTGACAATGATGAGTCCAAACACTTTTTAGATACCATTGTAGTTTCCTCATATGCAGTCTTGCATATGGAATTAGTAGAATGCAGGATGCCATGAAGCCAGGGCCTGCAGAATTTTTTTGCAGGGAGCTGGGTTTTTGTTGCCATCATTTGAAAGTAGTGAGTTAGTTGCCTTTGCTTATCTGGCGTGAGATAAGTCATCTGGGCAGTTGTATTTAAGCTTGCACCCAGGAATATTATCTCTTGAGAGGGCACTAGTTTTGATTTATTTTCGTTTACTGTGTACCCTAGGCAAATTAGTAATCTTTTTACAAACGCCAGATGCTTTAGTAGAATGTCTTTGCTCTCTGCTTGAATAAGGCAGTCGTCCAAGTAGGGATATATTTGAATTCCTTTTTGTCTGCAAAATGCAGTTACTGGTGCCAGGCATTTTGTGAAGACCCTGGACGCAGTAGATAAGCCACAGGGCAGTGCAGAGAATTGGTAATGCATTGAGCCTGCTATGAATCTGAGGTATCTTCTGCAAGATTGTCTGATTGGGACAGGCAGGTATGCCTCCTTGAGGTCCAAAGTAACTAGCCAAGCCTTCTTGCCCAGCATGGGTAGAAGTTGCTGTAGTGTTAACATTTTGAATTTTGGAACATCCAGGAAAGTTTTTAGGATTGACAGGTCCAGTATTGGTCTCCAGACTTTGTCCTTTCTGGGTACTAAGAAAAGTCTTGAGTAAAATCCTTGCCCCTGTTCTTGTTGTGGTACTCTTTGAATAGCTCCCATGTCCAGGAGAGCAGCAATTTTTTTTGCGCCTCTGCCCATTGGTTTTGTGGCAGGTCCGGCATACCTTTTGATTTTGGAAGCGTGTGAAAGTGGAACCTGTAACCCTGAGAAACAATATTCAGTACCCATTTGTCCTGGGTGATTATGTGTCAATTTTTTGAGAAAAGTGCTAGCTTTCCCCCTAGGGGTGCTGCCAAAAGGTAAGTGCTTGGCATCTGTAGAGGGAAGTCATTGGGACTGTTTCCTATAAGGTTGTGATTTGTCTTTCCCTCCTTTGGGGGCTGAAGCACCCCATTGTTTAGGTCTGTAGGAGCCTTGGGGCTGAGATCTGCCTCTTGGGCGTCTGTATCTGCCTCTTTGTGGCCGGTCTGACACCGGAAAGGACCAATTTTTTGAAGGCCAGTTTCTGCTAAACCTAGGTGGTTGAACCTGTAAGAAATCTTTTACTGTCTGCATTGATTTTGCTTTATCCTCCATTTTCTTTAACACCTCTTCTGCCTTAATACCAAACAAAGTATCATGCTGTAGTGGAGCATCCAATAATTTTACTTTAACATGGTCAGGTAAACTTTGTTCTTTCAACCAAGCATGCCTTCGAATAACAGAGCCTGTAACTGGCTCTACAAGAAGCCTCTAATGAATCAAAACCACATTGTAGAGTATGCTTTCCCACTTGTTCAGCTGCATGCAATAAATCCTACATTTCCTTACTGTCAGGACTTTCTGAGTTTGAAACCATTTTCTGTTTTAACAATGACATGAGGTACTGTTGATATTTAAGCATGTGAAATTGGCAATTTAAAGCCCTTAAACTTTTTTCCCCCATCTGTCCAGAGCTCTGGAATCCCTATCCGAGGGGACAGGATTTTTAGCAGCGGAAGCCTTAAACCCTTTAGGACCCTGAGAAATTGTTTCTGGATCTGCAGCAGGGTTTTTGTAAAGAAATTTATGAGTCAGGGACCCTGTAGTACATGTGTGGCTTGACTGGTGCAGGGGGTAAAGAATCAGGAGACAGACTGGATTCAGAGAAAACATCACCAACAAAATCAAGCACAGGGGGAATAGACAGGGGCCTGTGCTGAGGCAATAAAAAAAAGTCTCTGAGCCTTTTCTTGGATTCTGAATAATCCTGGCTCTCCCAATGGAAATGCTCCCTCATGGTGTGCAGGGTTTCCCCAAAAGAATAATCCTCAGGCAGAGAGGCTGAAGGTACAGACTCTTCTGCATCAGAGTCCTCACAGGGAGGGAGAGAATATCCCTGATCAGAAGAGGAATCAGAGGAAATAGAAACCTGGTCAGAGGAATCATAGTCAGTGTCTTGCCTAGGTCTTTTGTCAGGAGGGGGATGGGAACCCCTGATTAAAGTAATTAGGTCTTCGGCTATTTTAAGCATCTGTTTCTTTGGCATGGATGACTGTTCAGGAGAATGCTGTACTTGTTTCCTTGTCTTTAATGGTGTTTTTGACTTTGCCTTGGCTGCTGTAGTGGTCTTAATTGTAAGCTGTGAAGGTCTGAAAACACCCTCAGAATCCGATGCCTGCTCAGCGGCTCCAGACCCATCTGAGGGAATAGTTTCCGTAGGCCCAATACCTTAAGTTTCCACAGGCCTCGGTGTCTCCACGTGGCTGTCGGATACGGACTGTGGCTCTGAGGTAGCGGGTGTCAGGGGCTGCGAAAGCACCTCACTGAGAACCGGTGAACCGGCGACTGACCTAGAAGAGGCTTCGTTGTCGGTTTTGGACCTCGGATGCCTGTCCTTTTTTGTTTGTCTTTGCGTTTTTTATAAATTCTGGTCGTCGGTTGTTCCGATGGCATTATGTAATTAAACCTTCAGCCAAAATAATGTAAAGCAAAATCAAACCGACGTTTAATAGTGCGTTTATTGAATCTAGCACAAAAAGTACAGTTTTGTACCTACCATAAATGTAGATGGTCGAGGATCCCCATTGCTGCAGTCCTTACTATTGGGTATAGTCCGCATCCAGTCGGCCCGAATACCAGAGTATAAGGCTGACGTCGGTCAGGGCGCATTAGACTGACGTCAGTACGTCAGGGTACTAATGCGCATGACCGACGTCATATCCTCAGTCTTTTCTTGCCCCAGATGTCAGAAGACCCTAAAAAGACAAGGCCCAAAATCCCTGCACCAAAAATATGTACAAGATATACAAGAATATATACAAAAAATATAAGCATGTAACCTCACCTACACAACCACCCCTAAACACAGAGGCGAAGGAGGGAGGTAATTGGACTGCAGCAATGGGGATCCTCGAACATCTACATTTATGGTAGGTACAAAACTGTACTATGTTCTTCGTTCCCCATTGCTGCAGTCCTTACTATTGGGTAGAATCCCAAAGCAGAGGTAAGGGAGGCTGGCAAATCATAAAGAAGCAGGAGCTGACAACATGCCTTGCAAAACAGCTGTGGCAAAACCAGCCCTAGACTTAGAGTAGATAGGAAGGTGATAATGCTTAGAGAAAGTATGCACTGAACTCCAAGTAGCTGCTTCCAAAATATCCTTAGTTGCCACCCCCCTTAGAAATGCTGTTGAAGTGGCAGTAGCCCTAGTGGAATGAGGCCTAATCCCAGCTGGAATCTCCTTGCCATGATGGGAATAACAAAATGCAATGCAAAAGCCAATCCACCTAGAAATAGTTTGTTTTGACACAGGCTTGCCCTGTGAACTCAAAGCAAAAGAAACAAACAACTGCTGAGACTGCCTGAAATCCTTAGTCCTGCTTAAATAATAACGCAATTGCCTGTGTACATCTAAAGTGTGCAGAATCTTTTCCCCTTTATTTTGGGGGTCTGCATAAAAAGTAGGCAAATGAATAGTTTGGTTTAAAGCCACACTAGAAACCACCTTAGGCATAAAGGAAGGATTAGTACGTAATGATACCCTATCCTTATGGAAAATCAAAATGGCTCTACTGCCATAAGGGCCTGCAACTCAGACACCCTTCTTGCAGAAGTAATAGCCAACAGAAAAGCAGTCTTCCATGACAAGTATTTCAATTCAGCAGTAGCCGAGGCTCAAAAGGTTGTAGAGTAAGTTTTTCCAACACAAAATTGAGATCCCAAGCAGGAGTAGGAGCTCTACGTGGGGTCTTATATTCTTTGCCCTCTAAGAAACTGCTTGAACAAAGGATGCGAAAACAATGGTGGGTCACAATCATAGTGAGCTGAAATTGCTGCAGCATGAATCTTAATGGAAGAGAAGGACAAACCTTTGTCCAATAACTCAGTAAGATATTGAAGAGCCACACTCAAATTAGGCTCAGAAACCTGCAAATTCTTTGCTGTACTCCAAAATAAAAATCTCTTCCATTTTTCTGCGTACACTTTCCTTGTACTAGGTCTTCTAGCTTCCATAATCACATTTAAAACTTGTTGAGGAAGTTGAGACCTGCTGTGTTTCAACACAGAATATGCCAGGCTGTTAGATGAAGAGAGTGAAGCTTGACATTGAGCAGATGACCATCCTTCTGAGATAACAGATGAGGAATCAGAGGTAAAGGCCATGGAGGCTTCCTTACCAGACTCCGTAGTAGTGGGTACCAGTGTTGCCGAGGCCAATCTGGAGCTATCAAAATCATCCTTGGCCTGTCTTGTCTGACCTTTAATAGTACCTTTGGAAGAAGAGGCAGAGGAGGAAAGGCATACACATGAAGGTTTTTCCAACTGAAAGACAGAGCATCCACTTTCCAAGCTGTGTGATGAAACCCCTTTGTGCAATACTGTGGCAGCTGGTGGTTTAGTGGAGAAGCGAACAGATCTATGTCTGGAGTTCCCCATGACACTGTCAATTTTGAAATACATGAAGATCCAGTTTCCACTCGTGGGGATCCATGATTTGTCTGCTTAACACATCTGCTAAGGAGTTCTGTGCTCCGGCAGAAACCTTGCCTGAAGAGTTAGTTGCAAGCTTAGCAGTCTCCCATAAAATCATTGCTTGCCTGCATAGAGGATAAGAATGTGTTCCCCTTGCTTGTTGATGTACCACATGACAGTTGTGTTGTCTGTTAGAATCAACACCTGCCCTGGAAGAAGTAACTCCTTGAAAGCCATTAATGCAAACTGGACTGCTAACATCTCCTTCATGTTGATATGTAGATGCTGTAGTCTGGCAGGCCACTTGTCTTGTATCCACTTTCCATTTAGATGAGCTCCCAAGCAATGTCCGAGGCATCTGTCGTTAAAATCTGACTCGCCTCTGGCCGGGTCACAGAGAGTCCCTTGTTTAGTGACATTCCTGAGCCCACCACAAAAATTCTTTTTGAAGGCAAGGTATTATTTGAATGACAGTGTCCAAATCCTGGCAGTGCTGTGTCCATACATTTTTGAGATACCATTGTAGCTTCCTCATATGCAGTTTGGCATTGGGAAGCACCAGAATACAAGATGCCATGAACCCTAATGCTTGAAGGACTGTCCTTGCAGTCAGCACGGACTGATGAGATAGGTGATGGAAGTAAAGTGATAGACTCTTTTGTTTGTCCGGGGTTAAAAAGGCCATCTGGGCTGCTGTATTCAGTCTCACACCCAGAAAGCACATGTCTTGAGAGGGTACTAGACTGGACTTTATTTCGCTCACAGAATACCCTAGGCATCTTAGCACTGCTATAACATATTCCAGATGCTGTAGAAGGTCTTCCTTTTCTTGAGCCAGAATCAGGCAGTCGTCCAAGTAAGGATAGATTTGAATTCCTTGAAGCCTGAAGTAAGCTATCACTGGAGCCAGAACCTTTGTGAATACTCTGGGCAGTAGATAAGCCAAAGGGCAATGCAGAGAACTGATAATGAGAATTTCCAGCTCGAAACCGCAGATACTTCCTGCAACTTAGCCTTATAGGCACATGAAGGTAAGCTTCCTTGAGATCTAAAGTTACCATCCAGTGATCTTTGCCCAGCAGAGGTAAAAGCTGTTGTAACGTCAACATCTTGAACTTGGGAATGTCCAGAAAAGTGTTGAGGAGAGATAAATCCAAAATTGGTCTCCACGTGTTCCCCTTCTTTGGTACTAGGAACAGGCGAGAATAAAATCCTAGGCCCCTTTCTGATACAGGGACTGGCTGAATGGCCCCTATCTGGAGTAACTGAGAAACTTGCTTGTGAGCCTCTTTTCTTTGTGGAGGAGGAACGCCTGGCATGCCTTTGAAAGGGGCATTGTATGGAAATAAAATCTGTAACCGTGGTGAATGATATCCAACACCCATTTGTCTTGAGTAATTAAATCCCAATTTTCTTTGAAAAGAGACAGTCTTCCTCCCAAAGGAGCTGCCAGACGAGAATCTACTGGCAGCTGAAAAGACAGGTCATTGGGTCTGTTTACGAAAGGACTGACCCCTGCCCTCACCAGAAGTCTGAGCAGGTGAACTCCCTGTTCTAGGCCTAAAAGAACCTTGAGCCCTGCCCCTACCACGCCTAGACCTACCACTAGACTGGGATTCATAAGCAGGATATGTCCACCCCATAGCAGGCCAATTCCTACTAAACTTGGTGGCTGCACCTGCAAAAATCTTTAACAGTTTGCATAGACTTAGCTTTGTCCTCCATTTTCTTTAAAACTGCTTCCACAGGCGATCCAAACAACACATCAGACTGTAAAGGAGCATCCAAAATCCTTGTCTTAACATGCTCAGCTAAATTCTGATCCTTCAACCAGGCATGCCTGCGAAGAACAGAACCAGTAGCAGCCACCCTCGAGGAGGCCTGTACAGCATCAAAACCACATTGCAAAGAATGCTTACCCACTTGTTCAGACACATGAACCAAATCCAGCAACTCTTTACACTCAATACCTTCCGCCAAAGCATCCACCTTAGATTTTAATTGTGAAAGGAGATAATTCTGATATTTTAGCATGTGAAACTGACAATTCAATGCTCTCATGGCTAGAGTGGAAGAAGTATACACTTTCTTTCCCCACCTATCCAAAGCCCTTGCCTCTTTATCAGTGGGAACAGGATTTTTAATCACAGAAGCTTTAACACCTTTAGGCCCTTGAGAAATAGTTTCTGGGTCCGCCCTAGGACTCTTAAACAAATACTTATGAGCTTCGGGCACCCTATAATACCTATCAGGCTTAACAGGAGCAGGAGGCAAAGAGTCAGGGTTCAGGGAAGCCTCTGCAAAAACATCTTCCACCACATTCAACACAGGAGGAATAGCTAAGGGCCTATGCTGGGGTAAAAACAAGAATTCCCTAAGCCTTTTCCTGGAATCAGAGTAATCCTGGCCTTCCCATTTAAAGTGCTCCCTCATGGAATGCAGAGTCTCTGAAAATGAGAAATCCTCAGGAGGAGAAGCTGTAGGAGTGGAATCATCCACATCAGAATCAGAATAAGTAGGATACTCCTGCAAGTCTTCCAGAAGACTCTGAAGCCTCTGAACACTGTTCAAAACTATCAAACTCGGTTCCACCCTAGGCCTCTTATCAGGCGGGGCATAGAACCTCTAATCATAGTAATCAAATCTTCTGCCATTTTAAGCATATGTTTCTTAGGTACAGAACCCGAAATGCTAGGAGAAGCCCCACTGAAGCTGAACTAGGCCTACCTCTCAAAGAAGTTTTGGCAACAGAAGGAGAGGCTCTAACTACCTTGGGAAGAGAGGGAAGAACAGTTACCTGAGAAGCCCCCTCAGCCTGGCCTACCTCCTGAGAAGGCACATCCTGTAACAGTAAAGTTTCTGCCTGAGACTCCATGGAAACTCCTGGCAAAACCTCTGGCTCCACTGAGCCTTCTAAAGAACCGACGTCCGGGACTGCCGGTTCATCAACCCTAGGCTTCGCTGTTTTGTCCTTGCGCTTCTTGACGAAGCGGCGCCGGAGCATCCGGCGGCATTTTATAATTGCAACGCTTCCCAAACACTAACCTGGCACAGTCTAACCTCCTCTTAATAGTGCGTTTGTTAAACCTAGCACAAGAGCGGCAACCAACAACGCCGTGCTCAGGCCCTAAACAAGGTATACACAAGGTATGGTAATCCCTATGAGGTATCTGTTTCCCACAAGAAATACAGTTATTCACTTTTTCTGACATCCGGTTAAATACTGAGGCAAGAAAAACCAAAATGTTCCCAACGGGTACTTAGCCAACTCTGTTTCGGTCTGAAACTCCGGTTTCGGAAATATTTCAGAACGCCAACCTGCACTCGCAAAACTGCTTCTGCATCGGACCATGCGGCAAAAAAGACTGAGGATATGACGTCGGTCATGCGCATTAGTACCCTGACGCACTGGCGCCAGTCTAATGCGCCTGACCGACGTCAGCCTTATACTCTGGTATTCGGGCCGACTGGATGCGGACTATACCCAATAGTAAGGACTGCAGCAATGGGGAACGAAGAACATCTGACAACTGGTAACATCGTGGTCAGGGCCTAGGTAAGGAATACAGTAAGAGTGAAAGTCCTTATGAGGTATTTGCTTCCCACAAGAAATACAATTATTAACTTTTACTGACATCGGTCTGGAGCAAGAAAAAGTTTCCCCAATGGGGTACTTAGCTTTACTGAAGACTTCGGTTCTGAAACTCAATTTCAAAAATCTCAGGAGTCGGACGACCGGCACTTGCGAACTGCTTATGCTTCGGGCACCATGCATCAAGAAAGACTGAAGAAAATGGAGTCGGTTGCATCTTTTATACCTCTGGCGCACTGACGTTAGGGAAGAGGCGACAGCAACCGACGCTGGACCAAGACTTTGGAACTCGGGCCGACTGCGGGTAGCCTGCCAGCAGGATAACCCAAGTGTAATGACTGCAACAGTGAAACACGATGAACATCTATTCTGGGCCACATATCATCAGCCTGAAATGTCACAAATCACACAGCCCACTTCACGTTTACTTGTTTAGTCTGTTACAGTATTATCTCCCTAGAGGGAGAACAGTATTATGTTACCCATAATTTTTAACCGTAATGGCTCCAGTAATATTCTAATGCTGGTTTTGTCCCATGGTATAAACTGAATAATCCAATGTCTATTGAAGTACGAGTTGTTTAATGTATTCATCCACAGAAATACCAGTTCCATTATACTTCTTTGCATCTGCTGCTTATCATAGTTACTGACATTCTCAAGCATTCTGATCTGTTTGCTGCCTTAAAACATGCCCATTAACTATCATTAAAGAACGTATTTAGTCCTCTTTTCAACATTACTAGAACAGTGTTTCCTGGAGAAAATATCAGTGATGCTGTCTCCCAAACAAAATTAAATAAGAGCTGAGATGTGGCAAAGGACCTTAGCTTTTTGTGACTGCCATAATCTGATTAGAGTACTACTCATAAACATAAAAAAGTTATCCACATTCTGTTTTGATTTCAATGCAGTGACACTGACTTAAACTGACAAATAAATAAATAAGACAGGCCTAGCAATAAAGGTTGTAAAATGCAACCTAGAAGACAGAAGTGCTTCAACAAGATGCTCCTGCGGCACTGCTTGTACACAGGATGAAGAGCAGACCTAGCAAATGTTGCCTAAAAGTCAACAAAAACTCGAGCGACCAATATGCTGCCTTGGTTGCTTCAATATCGGCTTCAGTTCAATAACAAATATGCTGACTCAAATTACTTGCCAGCCACCAACCTTTCCATGTTACGACATATAGAACTGGAATGCATCCTGGGAAGTGATAATGTGAGGGAAGTGCCTTGTTCTATTGCACAGTTAAATCTATTGTTCAGAAGACAGATGCAGCCCTGTGAACATACATCATGTACAGTTGTCTAGGACTGTGTTCTAAACATGGCATCCTGCCAGTCAAGACATTCCAGCTGCTGCCCCCTGAGACACAGCTCATTTCTGCAAGTTCTGGCCCACCTGTAATTGGTACACAATGTCCCTGAAAAATTAATCAGAGATTTTCTCACTCCAGTTGGGACTGTTGTATGTACAGTTTTATTCCCTAATCACATCCTAATATTTAGGTGAAAATGAAATCCAGAATTTCTGCTATGTGTTAAAAAACACCTTTTAAGTTAAACAAAACAAGATGAAAGCTAGTTGGTGTTACAGTTTATTTCAGACATACTGCTTTACAAACTACTTGGTAAGCCAGCAAGTGAAAGACCACAATGTAAGTTACATTACTATCAGATTGATGAAGAACTGTGAGTATATATAGGAATCAGGGACAAGAGATACAAAGGCACTAATTTTGCAAAGATTTTAGTATGGAGGGCTCATCAAAAGTTTAAAATAATTAAGGTATAATTTGTTTTTACATGCATTTACAATGCCCTCTACCATCCACCATTTGCTGTGTTTCATTGTTCCTTCTCAAACTTCAGCATATGGCACAGAAGAGCTTGGAATGCCTTGGTATGGTGCCACCCTAACGGGAAAGGAACAGTTTCACTATGCCTTAACCTTTGGTCTACCTTCTGAGCACAGAAGTTCTTGAGATAAAATAGGTTAATGAGAAGAGGCAATCATAACCACACTTTACACTGAAGATTGTTCGTCTGGACCGTCCCCCCCCCCCCCACACACACAGTTTTGCATGTCTGAAATAGAGACCGTAGACTCCACTATGGGACCTAATCAGATAGGAATCTCACAGGGTGTAAGCTTAATGAAAGCTCAGAGAGTGTTGTTAAACGATGCAAATGAGAGAACGATTGATAGACAGGGTTGTGCAGTTAACATCTGATAAAGGATTTATACCTCGCTTGTCACAAGGGATTCCAGTTTGCATACTGTGAAAGCACTTTTTACTGACAGTGTTATTTATGCTAGCCAAATTTAAAGCATCATTCTACACAGTACACTGAAAAACATGGACTAGACAAATGAACAAAAAACACACAGTTTTACAATCGTGCTTTTCTAAAGGTCCATGTTTTTCGGCAAATGTGATCATAATGGTTGCCTTACAGTTTTGGCATATATGCCAACAGGAAAATCTGCGTCGGTTGCTGTCTCATCTTCTGTGACGTCAGGTAGTCAGGGGTATAAAGCATGCAGCCGACGCCATTACATCATTTTTTTTTTGCCCCAGATGTCAGGTGCTCCCCTAATGGGAAGCAATTTTATATATATATATATATATATATATATATATATATATATATATATATATATATATGGGTTCATATGAATCCGTCGACAGCCGAAATATCGACGCTTACCTCATCGACACCAAAGCATCGACCGTTCAGAACATCGACAATCCAGGTAAGTGATTTTCCCCCTTACAGGACCCATGGTAGCACTTGTTTCGCTAGTGCGACGCTATGGACAACGCAAATTCTCAACAGTCGCTACCATGGGTCCTAAGTGCTACCATGGGTCCTGTAAGGGGGAAAATCGGTTACCTGGATTGTCGATGTTCTGAACGGTCGATGCTTTGGTGCCGATGAGGTAAGCGTCGATGTTTCGGCTGTCGACGGATTCATATGAACCCATATATATATATATATATATATATATATATATATATATATATATATATACACACACACAATAGTGTACCTCCAACCATATATATATATATATATATATATATATATATATATATATGTGTGTGTGTGTGTATGTATGTATATATATATATATATATATGTATGTATATATGTGTGTGTATATATATATATATATATATATATATATATATATATATATATATATGTGTGTGTGTGTGTGTATATAACCCACGGTGGTGGTGCTGCGATAGCGTTGTCACCTCACAGTAAGACGCAGTCCGGTTCGATTCTCAGCTAGAGCGTCTTCTGCGCGGAGACGTGTGAATGGGCGTACCTTCGTTGAAGGTTGTGCGTCAGGGCTGGTAACTCGGCACGTAAAAATCAATTACCAATCATTAGCGGACCGGAGTTCTGCTGTGGCGACCCCTAACCGGGAAAAGACGAAAGACACAAGTGTACCTCCAACAAAAAAGCAAATGCACCAAAAAGCTTTTAAGCATAGTAAAGGAGAGGTATAGCCAAAAGAAGTCAGGGGACAGGAGGGAGGACAACCAGGACTGCAACAGTGAATACACTCAAACATCTACATTTATGGTAAGTGTACACAACTGTACTATGTTCTTCGTGTTTCACTGTTGCACTCATCACATTTGGGTAGATTCCCAAAGCTAAGGATGGGAGGAGGAATTTAGATAGCTTTACGACCAGCTATAAGGCCCTGCAAGACTGCAGTGGCAAAACCAGCTCTGTATTTAGAGAAAATAGGCAAATGGTAATGCTTGGTGAAAATATGTACAGAACTTCAGGTAGCAGCTTCTATGATGTCCCTGGTAGGGACACCTCTGAGAAAGGCTGTGGAGGTAGATGCAGCCCTGGTTGAATGGCGTCTAATTCCCTGTGGGATAGGTTTTCCATGGTGCTTATAGCAGAAATGAATGCAATGGCCTATCCATTTAGAAATGGTTTGCTTTGAAATAGCCTTCCCCTCTGCCCCTGCAGCAAATGCCACCAGCAGTTGTTCAGATTTCCTTTAAGGTTTAGTCCTGTCCAAGTAAAATCTAAGTTGTCTGTGTACATCTAAGGAGTGCAGTATGCAATTTTCCTTTCTTCTGTGGATTAGAAAAGAAGGTTGGCAAATGAATCGCCTGATTAAGAGCCACACTGGAAACCACCTTGGGCATGAAGGAAGGATTGGTCCTGAGGGACACTCTGTCCGCATGAAAGATGATGAAAGGCTCCACTGCCATAAGGGCCTGTAATTCAGATACCCTTCTTGCTGAAGTGATTGCTAAAAGGAAGGCTGTTTTCCAAGAAAGGAATTTCAACTCTGCACTTGCAGCTGGCTCAAAATGAGGAAGAGTGAGCTTTTCCAATACAAATGTAAGGTCCCAGGCTGGAGTTGGGGCTCTCCTGGGTGGTCTTATGTTTTTGGCCCCTCTGAGGAACTGCTAGAGCACTGGATGAGAGAAGAGGGGTGGGTTCTTTGTTGCAATGAGCTGAAATGGCTGAGGAGAGAATTTTGATGGAGGAAGAAGAAAGGCCCTTGGGAAGCATCTCAGTTAAGTATTGGATAATCTGAGATAAGTTGGGCACTGCTGTGGCCATCCCTTGAGTTTGGTTTCAGGCACAGAATCTTTTCCATTTGTCAACATAAGATTTTCTAGTACTAGGCTTCTTTGTCTCCAAAATGACATCCAACACTTGTTTACTGAGGGATGGTAACGGAGAAATTAAATAATTAGCCAGGCTGCCAGGTTCATGGTTTGAAGCTGAGGGTGCAGAATCTGGCTGTCCTGCTGAGACAGCAGGGTAGGGGTCTGAGGCAGGTGCCATGGAGCCAGCAGTTATACACTGCGCAAGAGGGGGTACCAGTGTCGGCATGGCCAGTCTGGTGCAATCAGTATCATCCTTGGTTTGTCTTGTTTGCTCTTTAGTAGTACTTTGGAGAGGAGAGGCAGAGGGGGAAAGGCATAAACTGATAGATTTTTCCATCTGAAGGACAGAACATCCACTTTCCAAGCTAGTTTGTGGGGAGTCCTTGTGCAGAATTTGTCCAATTGGTAGTTCTGGGGAGAGCAAACAGGTCTATATCTGGGCTCCCCCATTTGTTTATCAACATGTTGAAAGTCTTTGGTTCCAGTTTCCACATGTGTAGGTCCATGAGATGTCTGCTTAGTTTGTCTGCCAGTGTATTTGGTTTTTCTAGCAGGAATTGAGCCTGTAGATGCAGTTGGTAGCTCAAAGCTGTGTTCCACAGAACCATGGCTAGTCTGCAGTGGGGGTAAGAATGGGTACCCCCCTGCTTGTTTAAGTACCACATAACAATGGTGTTGTCCGTCTTTACCACTAATTTCCCTGGAAGAATGTGGTCCTTGAAGGCTGTCAGCGCATTCTGTACAGCTAACATTTCTTTTGATTGATATGCAGGTGCATTTGACTTGGGCTCCATTTGCCCTGAATGCACTTCCCTGCCAGGTGAGCCCCCCCATGCATAGTCAGATGTGTGTGTTGTTAGGGTTTGGGCGGCAGGGGGTAGAGTGAATGGTAGTCCCTTGTTTAGGTGGCAGGCCTCTGCCCACCAAAGGAATTCTAACCGAAGGCAAGGTACGACAGGAATCATTGCTTCTAGATCCTGAGAATGTTGATACCATAGGATTTTTAGATACCACTGTAGTTTCCTCATATGCAGTCTTGCATATGGAATTAGTAGAATGCAGGAGGCCATGAACCCCAAGGCTTGTAGTATTTGCCTTACAGATAGCAGGGTCTTTGTGGCCATTAGTTTGAAGTAAGTTGTCAAATGAATTTGTTTCTCTGGCATGGGGAAAGCCATCTGGGAAGTTATGTTCAAGCTTGCTCCCAGGAATATAATTTGTTGACAGGGTACCAGATGTGATTTATTTTCATTTATGGTGTACCCCAGATAAGATAGCACCTTTTGTACAAATGCCAGATGATTCAAAAGTATGTCCTGGCTTTCTGCATGAATTAGACAAATCATCCAGGTATGGGTACATTTGAATTTTATTTTGTCTGCAAAATGCAATGACTGGAGCTAGGCACTTTGTGAATACCCTGGGTGCAGTAGATAAGCCAAAGGGCAGTGCAGAAAACTGATAGTGATGTAGCCTGCTTTGAAGCGTAGGTATCTTCTGCAAGATTCCCTGATTGGGATGTGCAGGTAGGCTTCCTTTAAATCCAGTGTTGCCAACCAGGCATTTCTGCCTAGCATAAGAAGCAACTAGTGAAGAGTTAGCATCTTGAATTTTGGAATCACCAAAAAGTGTTTAAGGTAGAGAGGTCCAGGATAGGACACCATAAATTGTCTTTTCTGGGTACCAGGAATAGTCTTGAGCAAAAACGTACAGTTGTGTACACTTACCATAAATGTAGATGTTCAAGTGTATTCACTGTTGCAGTCATTACATTTGGGTAATCCTGCTGGCAGGTTGCCCTCAGTCGGCCTGAATTCCAGGGTCCTGCGTCAGCTGCTGTCGCCCCTTCCCTGACGTCAGGTCGTCAGGGGTATAAAAGATGCGGCCGACGCCATTTTCTTTAGTTTTACTTGCCCCAGATGTCAGGTGCCCCCAAAAGGGTAGCCAAAATTTATATACATATAAATACATGCACCAGTATAAACATTATCTTCATCTACAAGCAAATACACCACATAGGTTGTATAAATCAGAGAAGGAAAGATAGGTTCCATCAGAAGAAAGGGGGATGGCGGGTGGGTAACCTGGACTGCAACAGTGAATACACTCGAACATCTACATTTATGGTAAGTGTACACAATTGTACTATGTTCTTCGTGTTTCACTGTTGCAGTCATTACATTTGGGTAGAGTCCCAAAGCTATGGATGGGAGGCTGGAGCTAAACAGCATTAGGAGCAGCTATGAGGCCCTGCAGAACTGCAGTGGCAAAGCCTGCCCTGGATTTAGAGTAGAGTGGCAGATGATAGTGCTTTGTAAAGGTGTGCACTGAACTCCAAGTAACAGCCTCTAAAATGTCCTTGGTTGGTACTCCCCTGAGAAAGGCTGCTGAAGTGGCTGCAGCTCTGGTAGATTGTGGTCTAATGCCCTTAGGCACTGGCTTGCCATGGTGTAAGTTGCAGAAACGAATGCAGTGGCCTATCCACTTTGAAATAGTCTGCTTTGAGATAGCCTTTCCTTGTGATCCTGCAGCAAATGCCACTAGTAATTGTTCTGTTTTTCTGAAAACTTTGGTTCTGTCCAAGTAAAATCTAAGCTGTCTTTGTACATCCAAAGAATGCAGAATTCTCTCCCCCTTGTTCTGTGGATTTGGATAAAACGTTGGCAGATGAATAGTTTGGTTAACAGCCACACTGGACACCGCCTTAGGCATAAATGTTGGGTTTGTCCTAAGAGAGACCCTGTCTGGATAAAAAAAGATAAAGGGTTCCACAGCCATGAGTGCCTGAAGCTCTGAAACTCGTCTTGCAGAAGTTATTTCTAGGAGCAAAGCTGTTTTCCAAGATAAAAACTTTATATCAGCAGTAGCAGCTGGCTCAAAAGGAGGCAGGGTGAGTTTTTCCAAGACATAGCTGAGGTCCCATGCAGGCATTGGTGAGCTCCTTGGAGGCCTTAAGTTTTTGGCTTTTCTGAGGTACTGTTTTAATAAGGGATGAGAAAAGATTGGTGGCTCTGTATTGTAATGAGCCGAAATGGCAGAGGCATGAATTTTAATAGATGAAAAAGATAGACCTTTGCCCAGCATCTCAGTTAGTATTACAAAATCTGAGGAATATTTGACACAGCTGTATCAGTTCCTAGTGTCTGGTTCCAAGCACAGAATCTCTTCCATTTTCCAGCACAAGATTTTCTAGTACTAGGCTTTCTGGCCTCCAAAATGACATCCATCACAGCTTTACTGAGAGGTGTGTTTTGTATGACTACATTATCTGCCATGCTGCCAGGTTTTAAAGTCCTGAGTTGGCTGTGCAGGATCTGATTGTTTTGCTGGGCCAGTAGATGAGGTATTTGAGGTAAGGTCCAAGCTGGGCATTGAGACAAGTTCTTTAGGATTGGAAACCAGTACTGGCGGGGCCAGTCTGGGGCAATCAGTATCATTTTTGGCTTCTCCTGTCTGATCTTTAGGAGTACCTTGGGGAGGAGAGGCAGTGGGGGAAAGACATATACTGATAGGTCTTTCCAGCTGAAAGATAGGGCATCCACTTTCCATGCTTGTCTGTGAAAAGTCCTTGTGCAGAATCTTTTTAGTTGGTAGTTGTGAGGGGAAGGGAATAGATCTATGTCCGGGCATCCCTATTTCTTTATCATCATGCTGAAGACTTGTGGATCCAGCTGCCACTCGTGGGGATCCATGAGGTTTCTGCTTAGTTCGTCTGCCAGAGTATTTTTCTTTCCTGGCAGGAATTGTGCCTGCAGATGTACTTGGTAAGTTAATGCTGTGTTCCACAAAGTCATGGCTAGTCTGCAAAAGGGGGTAAGAATGTGTGCCCCCCTGCTTGTTTATTTACCACATGACCGTGGTGTTGTCCATCTTTATCAGTAGTTGTCCCGGATGAATCAGGTCCTTGAAGGCTGTCAGGGCATTCTGAACAGCTAGCACCTCTTTTTGATTGATATGTAGATGCATTTGGGTTGTGGACCATGTGCCCTGAATGCATCTTCCTGCCATGTGGGCCCCATAGGCATAATCTTATACATCCGTTGTTAGTGTCTGCCTGGCTGGGGGGTAAAGTGAATGGCTGTCCCTTGTTTTGGTGACAAGCCTTTGCCCACCATCGAAACTCCTGTTGTAGGAAGGGAATGAGAGTAATCATTGATGTTAGGTTGTCTATCTCGCCTTCGTTCTTGCTGGTTGGGATCGGAGCCGATCTTCGGCTCCGACTTGGCCATCTTCTATAGCTCGAGAGCTGTTTGCTGGCTCGAGGCTACCCCTTATCCCATGATGCCTAGCGCTAGCTACCCAGATCTCGTTTGCCGCTCCAGCTGCGAGGTGTCGTTTTACTGGCTCAGGCTTGTATAAGATTATTATAAAACTTTTTTTCATAAGAATTATAGTTAATGTTTAGTCTTATTCTATTGTTATTAGTTTAGTGTGTTGTTGTAGTTCCTTTCCTCCCCTTTAGAACTCGTTTAATTTAGAGAGTTCTTCCCCTCCCCCTCTCTCTTCCCTTTTAGGTAGCCATTTAAGTTAGAGGCTTCCTAGTTAAAAAAAAAAAAAAATATATATATATATATATATATATATATATATATATATATATATATATATATTTAGCTTTAGCTGTAGTATACTGTGTATCTTTTTTTTTACCGTTTTGTGATATTGTGTTGTGGTATTTTGTTGTTCGCTTATTGGCCTTTTGGCTAAGTTCAGTGTAGTACCTCTCAAGGTACTTTGTTGAATATGTCTAAAGAATCCAAGGTGTCTGGATTCAAGAAGTGTGACTCATGCTGTCAGAAAATGTCTCTGACAGATGGGCACACTTATTGCGTCTATTGCTTAGGCGCAGTGCACCTGCAGGACTCTTGTTCTATATGCCATGCATTTAGTTCAAGAGTTCTGCAGGAGCATAAGAATAAACTTACTCTCAGGGGTCTTTTAAAGCCCCAGGATTCACCGGCCAAGACTCAGCCTGTGAAATCCCCCAAACCAACCAAATCATTGGCTCCAAGCTTGGAGCTGTCATTGGTTCAAACTTCATCTGCTACTTCGGTTCCGGCCGGAACCGATGAGACTATTTCCCCATCGGCTCCATCAGCATCTTCAGAGCAGTTGCAGAGCCACAAAAGGCTAAGGTCCCCTTCCCTGGAATCCATACATTCGGCTCCTCGGTCTCCCCTGCTTCAGAGTGAGCGCAGTCACAGATCTTCCCACTCCTCTCGGTCCTCTAGGTTCTCGGATCACGATGTGGAGAGAGTGGTCAGTAGGTTGCTGAAATCACAGGCACTTGCCAAGATCTTGTCCAGCCCTCCTCAACAGGTGTCGGCTCCATCCACTTCTATCGATGTTCCTTCTCAGACTCCTTTGAGCTCGAAGCCGGAGTTCGCTGGGGTTCGAGTCATGGAACCGTCGGCTCTGATAACTATTTCTCCTTCGGTTCCGTCGTCGGCTCAGATTCCCTCGATGGCACAGAGATCTGGGCGCCGAGACTCCCTCATCAGCTCCGAGGGGGCGAGTGGCATTGGACCCTTGTCCAACCCTGTTCTCGCTCTCAGAGCTTCGGCGCAGGTGAGTTTGTCTCCTACATCGGCCTCGGAGCCATCTCTCTCGGGGCGGAGAGGGATTCCGGTTTCCTTGGAACCGGATCCTTCTCTGCGTCGTGGTAGGGATGCCTTCGATGTCATGAGGAGTGTGCTGGCCTCTGAGTCAGCTTCACGATCGACACCACCGGCTCCGTCCCCTGTAGTGCCTGCGACAACCTCTGCTCCTCCTCCAAACCCCAAGCATGGGGAACCGGCTCTCCAGGGCACCCCCCTGGGTGTTTCCTCTTCTTCCGAGGCCTCCCCTGATCATTCAGAGGAGCCCGCTCGTAAGAAGAAGTGCAAGAGGAAGCACATTGACTCCCCTGAGTCTGTCACTTCGGATACAGACGTAGATGATTCGGAAGGGTCCCCGAGATCCCCCTGTGAAGATGTTTCCTTTTCGGACATCCTCGAAATGCTTAAGCAGAGGGGGAACTGGAATCCCCTAGCCCCTACTGAGGATTAGTCTGTATTCCTGGATGCATTCGGTTCCCGACCTTCCACCTCCTGGGTTTCTCCACCTTTCGATCCACTCATGTCTGTGGTGGACTTGAAAGGCTTGGTCAGCCCTGGATACAGTGGAATCAACCCTGAGGAGACCTAGCAAGTTTATCACTGCACCCCTTGATAAGCAGTTCCTGACCAAAGGTGTCCCTGTGGATGCCATGGTGGTAGCAGCAGCCACTAGAAAGGAGTTAGCAGAAACTTCTTCATCTGTCCATCCTCCTAACAAGGAGTCTAGGACTAAGGATAGATATGGGAAGTGAATGTTTGCTTCAACGACCTTTTCAATGAGGTCACTGAATTACTTATGCCATTTTATCCGGCTTCAGAGGGATCTCCTTAAAGAGCTCGGAGAAGCCCTTCACGACCCATCAGCTGAAGGGGCTCAAGCTAAAGTGGCTTCCCAGCTGGCGACCCTTAATTCTGTAGTCAACTCCTCCATGAGGCTCATTTCCTATGCAGCGATGGTGCGAGCAGAGCCGCAGGTACAGGCGTGGCCCTTAGGAGACACGCATGGATGCGACTGTGTAATTTTGCGGAACCCTTTAGAGCGTCATTCAACAACACCCCCTTTGATGGTTCCTTTCTTTTTAGACCAAAGGTGAAAGACACTTTGACTAGGGGTGAGCAAGAAGGCAAGACTTTCTCTGCCGTGGAAGTCCATTTTTCCACTCCTTCCAGACCATACCCCAAGACTGTGTAATTTTGCGGAACCCTTTAGAGCGTCATTCAACAACACCCCCTTTGATGGTTCCTTTCTTTTTGGACCACAGGTGAAAGACACTTTGACTAGGTGTGAGCAAGAAGGCAAGACTTTCTCTGCCGTGGAAGTCCATTTTTCCACTCCTTCCAGACCATACCCCAAGGGTCAGAAGAGTGGTAAAATGTGATTCCGAAAATCCCAAGGAGCCCCGCCTGACACATGTAGCGATTTATCCTCCAGGGGCAGAGGAGGAAACAACAACAACAGATGCTGCCCTTGTGGCAGAGGAGGTCGGGAGAACCAAGGCAGCAGAGAATCCTTCTCTGAGAAGCCCTTCCAGCATCCCTGAAGGGTTGACCGGCTGCCCGTCTCTGGAGGCAGGCGGGGGAAGACTGTCACTGTACCCAAAAGCCTGGCAAAGTTTTACACAAGACAAATGGGTACAGTCAATTATATCCGGAGGTTACAAAATCCCTTTCTCTTAACCCCCCTTACCGTCAAGAAAATACCTCCAAGATGTTCCACCCAATCTGAGGAACCAAGCAGTCATAGAAGTTTCAAAACTGCTAGAAAAAAAGAGTCATCCAGGAAGTCCCGACAGACCAACATGGATCCGGAACTTACTCAAGGTTCTTTTTGGTACCAAAATAAACAGGGGACTGGAGACCGATTCTGGATCTCAGCAGACTGTTCAAAAAACAAAGTTTTGGATGGTCATGCTACAGTCCATTCTACCCTCCTTGGGTCAGGACAATTGGATGTGCTCCATAGATCTTCAGGATGCGTACTATCACATCAAAATGGACAGGCGCTCCAGGAGATTCCTTTGCTTCCGGCTGCGAGCCAGTCATTATCAGTTCAGAGCCCTGCCCTTTGGACTCACCACAGTCCCCAGGGTGTTCACCAAATGTATGGCAGTGGTCACGGCTCACCTGAGACATCAAGGATTCCAACTGTTTCCATATCTAGACGACTGGCTCCTCACTGCTACTACCAGGCATCAACTTCTGCAAGCCAGGGACTACACAATCACAATCTGCTCCCAGCTAGGCATCACAATAAACTTCGAAAAATCTGCCTTGTTGCCCTGTCAGTCTATCACCTATATAGGAGCAGACTTAGACACAAGGAAAGTACAGTTTTGTACCTACCATAAATGTAGATGTCCGAGAGGCATGCATCTGCAGTCCTTACAAATGGGTTGTCCTGTCGTCAGGCAGCCCTTCGGTCGGCCGGATTCCAAAGTCTGGGTCTGGCCTCGGCTGATGTCGCACTCCACCCGACGTCATAGCTGCAGTTATTCGGGTATAAAGGTATCAGCCGACGCCATTTTCCTCAGTGTTTCTTGCCCCAGATGCCAGGTGCCCTCTAGGAAGGCTAAATTTGGATAAATGCAAATGGTTCCAAATAGTAGAGAGCAAACAAAAAATAAGCATGTATGTACATATATACAAACAAATACACCATAATAGATTCCCCCAGCTAGTTACAAGATGGGCAAATACCCTAGGAGTACCACAGAGGGGAAGGAGGGTGGGTAATCCTGACTGCAAATGCATGCCTCTCGGACATCTACATTTATGGTAGGTACAAAACTGTACTATGTCCTTCAAGGATGCATCTGCAGTCCTTACAAATGGGTAGAATACCATAGCCAAACTGGGGGAGGAGGAGAGATAAGATTATGGTGTAGTTAAGATCCCTTGCAAAACAGCAGTAGCAAAACCTGCTCGGGATCTGGAGTATAAGGGAAGATTATAATGCTTGGCAAATGTATGCACGGAGCTCCAAGTAGCAGCCTCTAAAATGTCTTTGGTAGCCACTCCTCGTAAAAAAGCTGTGGTAGTGGCTGTAGCTCTTGTAGAGTGAGGTCTGATGTTTTCTGGAGTTTTCTTCCCATGGTGAGAGTAACAAAATCTAATGCAATTTCCTATCCACTTAGAGATTGTCTGTTTTGAAATTGCTTTTCCTTCCATTCCTGTTGCATATGCTACCAGTAGCTGGTCAGATTTTCTATTGCTCTTGGTCCTGTCCAGATAGTAGCGCAGTTGTCTATGTACATCCAAGGTATGTAACAGTCTTTCTCCCTTGTTCTGTGGGTTGGGGAAGAATGTAGGCAGGTGGATAGCTTGGTTTAAAGATACCCTGGAGACCACCTTTGGCATAAAAGTAGGATTAGTTCTCATGGACACTCTATCTTGATGGAAGATAAGGAAGGGCTGTACTGCCATTAATGCCTGTAGTTCAGAAACCCTTCTTGCTGAAGTGACTGCAAGCAGGAAAGCAGTTTTCCATGATAAGTACTGTAATTCTGCTGTTGCTGCTGGCTCGAAAGGAGGTAGTGTCAACTTTTCTAACACAAAGTTCAAGTCCCATGCGGGCAATGGTGGCTTCCTAGGTGGTTTTACATTTTTAATTCCTCTCAGAAACTGCCTGAGCAGAGGATGTGAGAAGACTGGAGGGTCCATGTTGTATTCTGCTGAAATAGCTGATGCATGAATCTTAATGGAAGAATAGGACAGGCCATTGTGGAAGAGCTCTGCCAAGTATTCCAGGATGTTAGCTATGTTAACCAGTGACACATTTTCTCCTTTTGCTGCACTCCAAATGAGGTATCTTTTCCATTTTGCTGAATAATTTTTTCTTGTTGAGGGTCTGAGCCTCCAAGATAATGTCCTTAACCCTTTGAGATAATTCTGGGTTATTTTGTCTTATGCAATGTTCCAGGCAGCCAGTTGCAGTGTTTTTAGGTTTGGATGCAAGGTTTTGAAGTTGTTCTGTGTTAACAGTAAGGGAACTAGGGGAAGAGGCCATATTTGTTCCCGAGACATACTCCTCAGTAATGGGTACCAATGCTGCCTCGGCCAGTCTGGAGCTATCAGGATGATCCTTGGACGGTCTTCTTTGATCTTCAATAGCACCTTGTGCATCAAAGGAAGAGGAGGGAATGCATATGCTGTCAGGTTTTTCCAACTGAAAGATAGGGAGTCCACCTTCCAAGCAAGTGGGTGGTATGCCCTCATGCAGAATTTTTTCAATTGGTGGTTGTGTGGGGATGCAAATAAGTCTATTTCTGGTAGTCCCCATTTCCCTGTAATGGTTTTGAAGATGTCTGGATGCAGCATCCATTCGTGGGCATCCGTGGTAGTTCTGCTTAGGATGTCTGCCAGTATATTTTCTTTTCCTGGTACAAATATTGCTTGTAACTGAATGTTGAAGCTCAGGGCCACATTCCAGAGGTCCATTGCCATCCGGCATAGAGGGTATGAATGCGTGCCTTCCTGTTTGTTGATGTACCACATAACTGTGGTGTTGTCCGTCCTTATCAGCAATTGTCCCTGTTGAAGAAATGGCCTGAATGCCTGTATTGCCAATTTTACTGCCAGCATCTCCTTTTGATTTATGTGTAGGTGCAGCTGGTCTTGAGTCCATAAGCCTTGTATGCACTTGCCCAACATGTGTGCTCCCCAACCGAGGTCTGAGGCGTCCGTTGTGATGGTCTGGCTTGGTTGAGGTCTGTGGAAGGGCAGTCCTTTGTTCGATTGACAGGCCTGAGCCCACCATTGGAATTCCTGCTTCAGGCATGGAATTATTGGAATTCGGGTTTCTAGGCTGTGCTTGTGCTGAGACCATAAATTCCTTAGATACCACTGTAACTTTCTCATATGTAGCCTGGCATGTGGAATCAATATTATGCAGGATGCCATGTAACCCAGGGCTTGCAGGACTTTTCTTGCTGTTAGCTGGTCCTGCTTTGTTAATGCCATGAAGTAGAGAGGGAGGTGCTTCTGTTTTTCTGCTGTTAGGAATGCCATTTGGTTTGATGTGTCCAGCTCTGCACCCAAGAAGGTTATCCTTTGGGATGGTATCAGCCTTGACTTTTTTATATTGACTGTGTATCCCAGGGCTTGCAGTAGATAAATGACCTTTTCAAATCTTTTGTTAATTTGTTTTTGCTGTCCGCTTGTAACAGGCAGTCGTCCAGGTAAGGGTAAATTTGAATTCCCTGAAGCCTGCAATGAGCAATTACTGATGCCAGGCATTTCGTGAATACTCTGGGCGCAGTAGATAAGCCAAAGGGCAATGCTGAGAATTGATAATGCTCTGATCCTGCAAGAAATCTGAGGTATCTTTTGCAATTTGGTCGTATGGGGACGTGCAGGTATGCCTCCTTGAGATCTAGAGTTACCAGCCAGGACTCCTTGCCCAGCATGGGAAGAAGCTGCTGTAGGGTCAGCTTTTTGAATTTTGGAACAATGAGGTATGTGTTTAGAGCAGACAGGTCTAGAATAGGTCTCCATTGGTTTTCTTTTCTTGGTACCAGGAAGAGTCTGGAGTAAAATCCTTGCCCCTGTTCCATAGACGGTACCCTTTCTATGGCTGTCATCCTTAGTAAGTGATTTATTTGTTGTAGAGCTTCTGTTTTCTGATTTGGAGGTAGGTTTGGCATTCCTCTCTTCCTTGGTAGAGTATGGAAGTGAAACCTGTAACCTTGGTCTATTGTCTGTAAAATCCATTTGTCTCCTGTGATGTAGTGCCAGTTTACTGAAAATAAGGCTAGTTTTCTGCCTAAGGGTGCTTCTAGTTGTTCCCTGGTAGGCGGTGCCAGAGCCAAGTCACTGTGATTGTCCTGTGGAAGCGGTGGTGGCTGGATCTGTGGTAGTACCTCGCTGGTTGTTAGCCTGCCATTGACGCCCCTGTAGGCACCTCTGGATTGACCCCTGCCTCTTGAGCGTCTATTCCTGCCTCTCTGGGCTCTGGAGGTGTCTGGAAAGGACCAGTTCTTGGAAGGCCAGTTCCTACTAAACCTTGGAGGCTGGACTTGCAAGAAATCCTTGACAGTCTGGACAGATTTTGCTTTGTCTTCCACCTTCTTCAGCACCTGCTGTGCCGGGGAGCCAAACAAATTAAGCTTATCCATAGGAGCATCTAGGAGCTTTGATTTAACATGGTCTGGTAAGGATTGCTCTTTTAACCATGGATGTCTTCTGATCACTGTACCAGTCATAGCTGATCTAAAAGAAGCCTCCAGTACATCATAGCCGCATTTTAAGGAATGATTACTGACCTGCTGACTGTTATGTACCATTTCCTGAACAGACTTATTGTCTAATGGTTCATCCGAGGACAGTTTTTTAGTTAACTGATCTAACATAAATTCCTGATACTGAATCATGTGGAATTGACAGTTTAAGGCCCTAGCTGAAAGAGTAGCAGAAGTGTAAACTTTTTTACCCCATCTCTCTAAGGCCCTAGATTCCCTTTCAGAGGGGAGGGGTTTTTTTGCAGAGGAAGCTGCTACAGCCTTGGGTCCCTGAGAAATAGTTTCAGGATCTGCAAAAGGAGCCTTATACAAATGATAATGTGTGTCCGGAACCCTGTAGTACCTATCGGGCTTAGCAGGGGCCGGAGGAAGAGAATCAGGAGCAGTACAAGCATCATTAAATGCATCATCCACAACAGTAAGTACTGGAGGAATGGCTAAAGGCCTATGCTGTGGCAAATGCAAAAAGGTTCTAAGCCTTTTCCTAGAGTCTGAAAAATCCTGGCCCTGCCATTGAAATTGTTCCCTCATAGCATGCAAGGTTTCCCCAAAAGAAAATTCCTCAGGCGGAGAGGCAGAAGGAATGGACTCTTCTGCATCAGAGTCCTCATAAGGAGAAAAAGGGCCCTCTGGAGGATTTGTATTGTCTGAATCATCAGAAGAGTCATCTGAAGAAACTGGCTCAGGGGGCTCTGCTCTAGGCCTCTTCTCTGGAGGTGGGTGAGAGGCCCTGTCTGGGTGAGGTTGGGTTCCCCTGATCAAAGAAATGAGATCCTCTGCTAGACTAAGCATTTGAGAACTAGAGCTAGGCCTGTGAGAGGGGGTCTTAGCAGGCACAGTTTTGGTAGATTTTGCTGCTTTAGCCCTGGCAAAAGCCTTAATCGACATGGATGCAGGGGGCCTAGCAGCTCCACGTGCAGGAGTAGAAATATCTAAAGGAATAGTATCAGATAAATCCTGTGAACTTGCAAGAGCAGGTGGGATTTCAGTAGCAGATTCAGCCATGCTGGATAAGGCCTCGGTAGGAGGTAAGCTTTCGTCCGAAGGAAGAACCGTGGACTCGGTTTCAGCCGAAACCGAGACACTCGCGGTTGGCTTAACCGCGGTTTCGGACGAAACTGCGGACCGCGAGTGTCGGTCCTTTTCCTTGCGCTTTTTAGTTATTTGTGTAGTCGGAGTTTCCGACGGCATAATGTAAGCAAAAGCGGAGCCGAAAAACTCCTCAGCAAATTCCGACTGACGTCTAAGCGTCCGTCGGTTGAAAGAAGCACAGGCTAGACAAGCTGCTACGTCGTGGTCTGGGCCTAAACAAGGTAGGCAGTAAGAGTGGAAATCTTTATGAGGTATTTGTTTCCCACAAGTTAAACAGTTATTCACTTTTTCTGACATCGGCTGAGGCAAGAAAGAGTCCCCAACGGGGTACTTAGCTTTTTAGAAGTCTTCGGTAGTAGTAATCTCTGGTTCTGACCGACCGGCACTTGCGAACAGCTTCTGCTTCGGGCGCCACGCGGCAAGAAAGACTGAGGAAAATGGCGTTGGCTGATACCTTTATACCCGAATAACTGCAGCTATGACGTCGGGTGGAGTGCGACATCAGCCGAGGCCAGACCCAGACTTTGGAATCCGGCCGACCGAAGGGCTGCCTGACGACAGGACAACCCATTTGTAAGGACTGCAGATGCATCCTTGAAGGACATCATGTACGCAACGCTTCCGCCAGACAGGGTACCCTTAATTCACCAGCAAGTCCAAATTCTGATGCAGAGCAAAAGGATCCAAGTCAGATTCGTCCTTCAAACTCTGGGTTCCATGGCAGCGGCAATTCTTCTAATCCCCCTGGCCCGCTTTCACATGAGGATCATTCACTGGCTTCTGTTCACATAGTGGTCTTTCCAAGAGCTGCCCTTGTCTCACATGATCCTGATTACAGAAGCATGCAAAAGGCACCTTTCATGGTGGATGGTCTCTCCACTAGTGACTCAGGGCAGACCCTTCATTCAACCCCCTCCGGTAGCCACAGTGACCACAGACGCCTCCCTGATGGGGTGGGGGGGGCATTATCTGGGCAGGGCAGTCCAAGGCACTTGGCAACCTCACGAGTACCATCTGCACATAAACGTCCTAGAAATAAGAGCCGTGCTCCTAGCATTGCAAGCTCTTCAAGACTCTCTTCCTTCCGGGACCATTGCAATTCAAACAGACAACATGTCAGTGGTGTGATACATCAACAAGCAGGGTGGAAACAGGTCCTACCCCCTGTATCGAGATGCACTCAGACTGGGGAAGTGGGCGATTTCCTCCCAACGTTTTCTGATTGTGATGCACATCCATGGGAAGTCCAATGTCATAGCGGACAGGCTCAGCAGAGCTATCCTCATGCCTCACGAGTGGTCTCTGAGTCAGGAAGTTGCAGATCTTATCTTCCGCAAATGGGGACAGCCTTCCTGCGATCTTTTTGCCACCCCCTTCAACAGCAAATGCAGCAACTACTTTTCCCTTCTTCTGCTCCCAGGTCACACACACAGAGACGCTTTAGTCCACGATTGGCCTCAGGGACTTCTTTATGCCTTCACTCCGTTTCCCCTGATACCGAAACTCATGCAGAAAGCTATCGTTGGGTTGCAAAATTATACTCATTGCCCCCTACTGGCCTCGACAGATATGGTTTCCATTCCTGCACCATTACCTTCTCGATCAACCCTGGACTCTGGATCCGATTCCAGACCTGCTGATTCATCAATCAGGTGGGCTGCATCAATCCCTCCAAACACTCCAGCTCACAGCTTGGTTGCTCCACTTCCAACCTTAGCCAGGCTTCCCAGCATTTCCCCGACCGTACATGAAATTATTGTCTCCTCACACAAGTCCGCCACTAGAAGGACCTATGCTAGCACATGGAAAAGTTTTTCTTGTTGGGCAGAGGCTAGGAACATAGATCCTCTTTCAGCCTCAGTCCACGAAATCTTGGAGTTCCTAGCAGAGCTTTTTCACTCTGGGTCCGCTTCTGCTACAATCAGGGTTCAATTAGCGGCCATTTCAAACTTTCACGTTGGTTTCTCTAATGCAAACATCATGTCCCATAAGCTATGTAAAGCTTTCTTAAGAGGGACTACTCTCCTTAGACCCCCAGTGAGAGATCCCCCTCCTCCTTGGGACCTACATTTGGTACTAACCTGCTTAATTTTGCCCCCTTTTGAACCTGCAGTGTCCTGCTCCATTAAGTTTCTATCTTGGAAAACTCTCTTTCTGGTAGCTATTACGTCAGCCTGACGCATCTCTGAACTTCAAGCACTATGTGTCCGTCCTCCATACTTAGTTTTTCATAAGGACAGGGTTGCTCTGAGGACTAATCCCTCTTTCCTTCCGAAAGTCTGCTCAGAAAATAATTTAAACCAATCTATAGAACTACCTGTGATTTTCCCAACCACACCAACAAGGCAGAATACAAATTACATCAATTAGATGTTCATAGACAACTGCGTTTTTACCTGCATAGGACGAAGGACATTAAGGAAGTCAGACCAACTATTCCTTTCCTATGCTCTGGGCAAACAAGGTCTTCCAGTGTCCAAAGTGACCTTATCCAGGTGGTTGTCTCACATTACTACTTTCATTTATCAATTGAGAAACAAAGAGTTGCCTATCAAACCGAAAGGTCATTCTACTAGGGCTTTGGCCCTCTCTGTAGCCTTCCAATCTAGGTTGCCCATGGATTCTATCTGTGCAGCTGCTACTTGGACAAATCCTCATACCTTTATTTCTCATTACAAGCTAGATATGGTCTACAGGAGCAGAGCTGACTTTGGTTCCACTGTTCTGAAGAGTCTGTTCCAATGAGCCACCCAGGATTGTAGGTGCTAGGGACACTGTCCCAACCAGCAAGAACGAAGGCGAGATAGACAACTTAACATAAAGAAGTTATGTACCTACCATAACGTTCCATGTTAGTTGTCTTCATCTCACCTTCTTTCTTGCGTCCCACCCTCCATCCCCCTGTCCTATTGGATCGGGAGGAGTTCTGGTTTCACTGGCTGAGTGTTCTCTGGTTGTTTCCTTTACTGACTTAGAGAGTATGACAGGTATGCTCAACCTGTTTGTTTGGACAGGTTCATTCTCTGGCTATGTCTGGGGTTGGCTTTTACAAATGAGATCTGGGTAGCTAGCGGTAGGCATCATGGGATAAGGGGTAGCCTCGAGCCAGTAAACAGCTCTCGAGCTATAGAAGATGGCCGAGTCGGAGCTGAGGATCGGCTCCGATCCCAACCAGCAAGAAAGAAGGCGAGATGAAGACAACTAAGATGGAACGTTATGGTAGGTACATAACTTCTTTTTTCCAGACTGTGGCAATGTTGAGTCGAAACACTTTTTAGGTACCATTGAAGTTTCCTCATATGCAGTCTTGCACAGGGAACTAGTAGGATGCAGGATGCCATGAAGCCCAAAGCCTGCAGAATTTTTCTTGCAGATAACTGGGCCTTTGTTGCCAAAATTTTGAAATAGGTAGTCAGTTGCCTTTGTCTGGCGTGAGATAAGCCATCTGGGCAGCTGTATTTAAGCTTGCACCCAGGAATATTATCTCTTGAGAGGGTACTAGTTTTGATTTCTTTTCGTTGACTGTGTACCCTAGGCATGTTAGAAGTCTTTTCACAAACGCCAGATGCTGCAGAAGAATGTCCTTGTTCTCTACTTGAATTAGGCAGTCGTCCAAGTAAGGATACATTTGTATTCCTCTTTGTCTGCAGAATGCAGTTACTGGTGCCAGGCACTTTGTAAAGACCCTGGGCACAGTAGATAAGCCAAAGGGCAGTGCAGAGAAAGTACAGTTTTGTACCTACCATAAATGTAGATGTTCGAGGATCTACATTGCTGCAGTCATAACCTGTGGGTAGTCCGCTGTCCTCGATCGGCCCGAATACCAAAGAGCTGGGCTGGCGTCGGTCATTGTCGCCTGGAGCTGATGTCAGTACGTAGTAGTACTTAAGCGCATGACCGACGCCATATCCTCAGTCTTTCTTGCCCCAGATGTCAGAAGGCCTAAGAATGAAAGAAGGCCAGAGCCAAAATAGTAAACACCCAACCGCAAACTATAGAGGGGAAGGAGGGAGGGATAATTGGACTGCAGCAATGTAGATCCTCGAACATCTACATTTATGGTAGGTACAAAACTGTACTATGTTCTTTGTCTCACATTGCTGCAGTCATAACCTGTGGGTAGAATCCCAAAGCAAAGGAAAAGGGAGGCTGGCAAACTAAGTAGCATTAGGAGCTGCTAACATGCCCTGTAAAACTGCAGTGGCAAACCCAGCCCTGGACTTGGAATAAAGAGGGAGATGGTAATGCTTAGTAAAAGTGTGTACTGAACTCCAAGTAGCTGCCTCCAAAATATCCTTAGTAGCTACCCCCCTCAAAAAAGCAGTAGATGTGGCCGTAGCCCTAGTAGAATGAGGCCTGATCCCAGCAGGAACATCCTTCCCATAATGAGAATAACAAAAAGCAATACATTGACCAATCCACTTAGAAATAGTCTGCTTTGAAACAGCTTTCCCTTGTGAACCCAAAGCAAAAGAAACAAATAACTGTTGACTCTGTCTGAACTCTTTAGTTCTGCTCAAATAATAACATAACTGTCTGCGGATATGCAAAGAATGCAAGACTTTTTCCCCCTTATTTTGGGGATCATCATAAAAAGTAGGCAAATGAATAGACTGGTTCAAGGCCACATTAGAAATCACTTTAGGCATAAAAGTAGAGTTAGTCCGCAAAGAAACTCTATCCTTATGGAATATCAGAAAGGGTTCAACTGCCATGAGTGCCTGCAATTCAGATACCCTCCTAGCAGAAGTAATGGCCAACAAAAAAGCAGTCTTCCAAGACAAAAACTTCAATTCAGACGAAGCTGCAGGTTCAAAAGGAGGTAAAGTAAGCTTCTCCAACACAAAATTGAGATCCCAGGAAGGAGTAGGAGCTCTACGTGGGGGTCTTATATTCTTTGCCCCTCTAAAAAATTGATTGAACAAAGGGTGAGAAAATAAAGGAGGGTCACAATCATAGTGAGCAGAAATGGCTGCAGCATGAACCTTCACAGAAGAGAATGACAAACCCTTGTCCAGTAATTCAGTAAGATACTGCAGTGCAAAACTCAAATTAGGCACTGAAACATCAAAGCCCTTTGCTGTGCTCCAAAGAAAAAATCTCTTCCATTTATCAGCATAAACTTTTCTAGTACTGGGCCGCCTGGCTTCCAAAATTACATTTAAAACCTGTTGAGGAAGCTGAGACCCCACCGGCTCCATTACAGAATACGCCAGGCTGTTAGATGCAGGGACTGCACCCGAACATTGAGAAAATTATTGTTTGACTGGGACAACAAATGAGGAACCTGTGGCAAAGGCCAAGGAGGCTCCTGAATTAAACTCCTCAGCAGAGGATACCAATGCTGACGTGGCCAATCTGGTGCTATTAGAATCATGCAAGGCTTGTCCCGCCTGGCTTTCAAGAGTACCTTGGGAAGAAGAGGCAGAGGGGGAAAAGCATAAACGTGAAGGTTGTTTCAACTGAAAGATAGAGCATCCACTTTCCAAGCATTTGGGTGGAACAACTTTGTGCAAAATTTTGGCAGTTGGAAATTCAGTGGAGAAGCGAACAGATCTATGTCTGGAGCTCCCCAAGCCACGGTCAACTGTTTGAATACCTGAGGGTCCAGTTTCCACTCGTGGGGATCCACAATTTGCCTGCTCAATACATCTGCTAGGGAGTTCTGTGCTCCTGGCAGAAACCATGCTTGAAGATTGATGTGCAAACTCAGAGCAGTCTCCCACAAAATTATTGCTTGTCTGCAAAGAGGGTAGGAATGGGTTCCCCCCTGCTTGTTGATGTACCACATGACTGTTGTGTTGTCTGTTTGAATCAACACTTGTCCCGGCTGAAGTAGGTCCTTGAAGGCTATCAAGGCAAATTGGACTGCTAACATCTCCTTCATGTTGATATGCAAATGTAGTAGTTTGGGAGGCCACGTGTCTTGTATCCATTTTCCATTGAAGTGTGCTCCCCAAGCCAAGTCCGAGGCATCCGTCGTTAGGATCTGACTCGCCTCTGGTCGGATCACAGAGAGTCCCTTGTTTAGGTGACATTCCTGAGCCCACCACAAGAATTCCTTCTGGATGCAAGGTATAATCCGAATGACAGTGTCCAAACCGTGGCAGTGTTGAGTCCACACACTTTTGAGATACCATTGTAGCTTCCTCATATGCAGTTTGGCATTGGGAAGTACTAGAATGCAAGATGCCATGAACCCCAAGGCTTGAAGGACTGTCCTTGCAGTCAGCCTGGACATTACTGATAACTGCTGGAAGTACAGATGAAGAGTTCTTTGTTTGTCCGGGGTCAGAAATGCCATCTGAGAAGCTGTATTCAGTCTCACACCCAGAAAGCACATGTCCTGAGAGGGCACTAGACTGGACTTTATTTCGTTCACAGAATACCCTAGGCACCTTAAAACTGCCATTACATACTGGAGATGTTGTAGTAACTTGTCCTTGTTTTGAGCAAGAATCAGGCAATCGTCCAGATAAGGATAAATTTGTATTCCTCTGTCTGAGGAAGGCAATTACAGGAGCCAGAACTTTTGTGAATACTCTGGGTGCAGTAGATAAACCAAAGGGCAATGCAGAGAACTGATAATGAGAAGTACCAGCCCGGAATCTCAGGAATCTCCTGCAGCTGGTTCTGATAGGGATGTGAAGATAGGCCTCTTTGAGATCCAGGGTTACCATCCAGTGATCTTTGCCTAGCATAGGCAGAAGTTGTTGTAATGTTAACATCTTGAACTTTGGAATGTCTAGGTAGGTATTGAGAATGGACAAATCCAGAATTGGCCTCCAAGTGTTTCCTTTCTTTGGCACTAGGAAAAGACGGGAATAAAAACCTAGGCCTACTTCTGACGGAGGGACCACCTGAATTGCCCCCATCAGCAAAAGTAAAGAAATTTGCTCCTGAGCCTCCATCCTTTGCTGAGGAGGCACATCCGGCATGCCTTTGAAAGGAGGAAAAGTGTGAAAATAAAACTTGTACCCGTGATTTATTATATCCAACACCCATTTGTCCTGGGTGACCAAATGCCAGTTTTGTTTGAAAAGTCCCAACTTTCCTCCTAGAGGAGCTGCCAGTAAAGAAGGGTCTGGCAGCGGAAGATACAGGCCATTGGGTCTGTTTACGAAAGGGCTGACCCCTGCCCTCACCAGAAGACTGTGCAGGAGAACTCCAAGTCCTAGGTCTGAAAGAACCCTGAGTGTGGGCTCTGCCTCTAGCACGTCTAGACCTGCCCTTAGACTGATAATCCGAAGAAGGATAAGACCATCCTCTAGCAGGCCAATTCCTACTAAACTTAGGGGGCTGCACCTGCATAAAATCTTTGACAAATTTTGATCCTTAAGCCAGGCATGTCTACGAATAACTGAACCTGTAGCAGCCACCCTGGATGTAGCCTGAAGAGCATCGAAACCACACTGTAAAGAATGCTTGCCAACTTGATCTGATGCATGAACCAACTCCTGGAGCTCCTTACACTCTATACCCTCAGATAAAGCATCCACCTTAGATTTCAATTGACCCAACAAAAAGTTCTGATACTTCAGCATATGAAATTGGCAATTCAGCGCCCTCATAGCTAACGTAGATGAGGTGTACACTTTTTTCCCCCACCTATCTAAAGCTCTAGAATCTTTATTCAAAGGAACTGGATTCTTAACCACAGAAGCCCTAATACCCTTCGGACCTTGAATAATAGTTTCCGGATCAGCTCTAGGACTCTTGTACAAATACTTATGTGCTTCTGGAACTCTATAATATCTGTCTGGCTTAACAGGGGCAGGAGGCAAAGAATCAGGATTAAGGGAAGATTCAGAAAAACATCCTGAACAACATCTAAGACAGGAGGAATAGCCAAGGGCCTATGTTGTGGTAGAAACAAAAATTCCTAAGCCTCTTCCGAGAATCTGAAAAATCCTGGCCTTCCCACTTAAAATGTTCCCTCATGGAATGTAAAGTCTCAGAAAAGAAAAATCCTCTGGAGGAGAAGCAGAAGGACAGGAATCCTCTGCAACCGAGTCTGAATAAGAAGGGAAATCCTGAATTTCCTCAGCTGAGGAATCAGAGTAGTCAGAGGAATGATCCATTCCCTCTAAATCTGCCTCCACCCTAGGCCTTTTCTCTGGGGGCATAGAACCCTGATCAAAGTAATCAAGTCCTCCGCCATTTTCAACATATGTTTTTTAGGAACAGGGGCTGGAGAGCTAGAACCATGACCAGGGCCAACAAGACAAGGTTTGGCCTTAGCATGGCCTTTAGCCACTGAAGTAGAAGGCCTAATAACCTTCTGTAAAGATGGAACTACAGACACCTGAGAAGCACCCTCAGCTGGGCCTAAATCCTGAGAGGCCAACTCCTGCAAAAGTAAAGGTTCCCCCTGGGATTCAGCCGAACCCTCGGCAGGATCCACAGATTCAACCGGAGGCTCCGTAGAACTGGCGTCCGCAACGGACGACTCATCCGGTTTAGACTTCAAAGATTTATCTTTACGCTTTTTAGCGGTAGCGGGCATCGGAGGATCCGACGGCATGTTATAGTTACACCTTTTACCAAAAACAAGCCTGGCACAGTCTAATCTCCTTTTAATGGTGCGCTTATTAAATCTAGCACAAAAGCGACACCCGACCACGTCGTGCTCAGGCCCCAAGCAAGGAATACAGAAAGAGTGATAATCCCTATGAGGTATCTGTTTCCCACAAGAAATGCAATTATTAACTTTTTCTGACATCTGGAAACTGAGGCAAGAAAAAGACAAAGATTTCTAACGGGTACTTAGCCCAACTTGGTCTTCGGTCTGAAACTCGAAAAATGACAATTTCAGAATGCCGAACGGCACTCGCAAATGCTGCTTCTGCTTTGGACCACGCGGCAAGAAAGACTGAGGATATGGCGTCGGTCATGCGCTTAAGTACTACTACGTACTGACGTCAGCTCCAGGCGACAATGACCGACGCCAGCCCAGCTCTTTGGTATTCGGGCCGATCGAGGACAGCGGACTACCCACAGGTTATGACTGCAGCAATGTGAGACGAAGAACATCTGGTCTGAGGTATCATCTGCATAACTGTCTGATTGTGAAATGCAGGTATGCCTCTTTTAGGTCTAGAATTACCAGCCAAGCATTCTTGCCCAGCATGGGCAGAAGCTGCTGCAAAGTCATCATCTTGAATTTTGGTATATCCAGGAATGTGTTCAGAACAGATAGGTTCAGTATTGGTCTCCAGGTCTTGTCCTTTCTGGGTACCAAGAACAGTCGAGTAAAATCCTTGTCCCTGCTTTTGCTCTGGTACTTGTTGAATGGCCCCCATGTCCATGAGGGATGAGACTTGTTTTTGTGCCTCTGCCCATTGATTTTTTGGCAGATCTGGCCAGCCGTTTGCCTTTGGCAGGGTATGGAAATGGAACTTGTACCCTTGTGACGTGATATTTAGGACCCACTTGTCCTGGGTTATACTGTGCCAATTTTGAGAAAAAAGTGCTAATTTTCCCCCTAAGGGTGCTGCCAGAAGATAAGTGCTTGGTGCAGGCAGGCGGAAGTCATTGGGACGGTTTCCTGAATGGTTGTGATTTGTCTTTTCCAACTTTGGAGGTAGAAGCACCCCATTGCTTTGACCTGTAGGAACCTTGTGCCTGGGATCTGCCTCTAGGGCATTTAGATCTGCCCCTTTGAGGTCTGTCTGACACAGGAAAGGACCAATTCTTTGTAGGCCAGTGTCTACTAAACCTAGGTGGTTGTACTTGTAAAAAATCTTTGACAGTTTGCATAGATTTAGCTTTGTCCTCAATTTTCTTTAACACTTCCTCTGCCTTAACACCAAAGTATCATGCTGTAAAGGTGCATCTAATAATTTAACTTTGACATGATCAGGCAGATATTGTTCCTTTAACCAAGCATGCCTCCTAATTACAGAACCCGTGACTGCGGCCCTGCAGGAGGCCTCCAAAGAATCAAAACCACATTGCAAAGTATGCTTTTCAACTTGCTCAGCTGCATGCAATAGATCCTGCATTTCTTTGTTTTCTGCACATTCAGAGTTTAATAACATTTTCTGTTGAAGCAATGCCATGACATGTTGCTGATATTTAAGCATATGAAACTGACAGTTTAAGGGCCGTATAGCCAAGGTAGCAGATGTGTAAACCTTTTTTCCCTCATCTATCCAGTGCCCTAGAATCTCTGTCAGAGGGGGTAGGGTTTTTTGCAGCGGAAGCCTTAGCTCCTTTGGGACCCTGTGAAATAGTTTCTGGGTCTGCAGCAGGGTTTTTAAAAAGGAATTTATGCGAGTCAGGAACCCTGTAGTATCTGTCAGGCTTAACAGGAGCTGGAGGTAAGGAGTCAGGGGTGAGACTAGACTCCGAAAACACATCATCTACAATATCTAACACAGGTGGAATGGCTAGTGGCCTGTGTTGAGGAAGTAAAAGGAAATCCCTGAGCCTCTTTTTAGATTCTGAAAAATCTTGGCTCTCCCAGTGGAAATGCTCCCTCATGGTATTCAAGGTTTCCCCAAAAGAATAGTCCTCTGGAGGAGAAGCTGAAGGTATGGATTCTTTATCATCAGAATCCTCATAGGGGGAAGAGAATATTCCTGATCAGAAGAGGAATCAGAAGACATAGAAACCTGATCTGAAGATTCATAGTTAGTCTCTTGCCTAGGCCTCTTTTCAGGAGGGGGATGGGAGCCCCTTATCGAGGTAATTAAGTCTTCGGCCATTTTGAGCATCTGTTTTTTGGGCATAGAGGCCTGTCCACGTGGCTCTTGAGTTTGTTTCTTTGCTTTAGAAGGTGCTTTAGTCTTTGCCTTTGAAGCTGAGGTTGGTTTTATGTAAAGATGTTTAGGTCTGAATACACCCTCAGAAGCCGGTGCGTGCTCAGCGGCTCCGGACCCATCTGAAGGAATAGTATCCGAGGCTCCAATACCTTGAGTTTCCAGCGGCATGGCCGACTCCACGTGGGAGTCGATAGCAGCCTGCGACTCTAAAGTAGTAGGTGTCAGGGGCTGCGAAAGTGCCTTACTGAGAACCGGCGAACTGGCAACTAGCTTAGGAGAAGCTTCGTCGTCAGTTTTGGGCCTCGGTTATCTCTTTCCTTTTCTTTGCGTTTTTTGTGTGTTCCGGTAGTCAGATGGCTATCCGACGAATTTCTGGATAATTAAACCGGCGTCCAAAAAAGTTTAAAGCAAAATCATACTGACGCTTAATAGTGCATTGGTTAAATCTAGCACAAAACCGACAACTAGCAACGTTGTGATCAGGGCCTAGGCAAGGAATACAGTAAGAATGAAAGTCCTTATGAGGTATTTGCTTTCCACAAAAAATACAATTATTAACTTTTTCTGACATCGGTCTGGAGCAAGAAAAAAGTTTCCCCAATGGGGTACTTAGCTTTATTGAAGACTTCAGATCTGAAATTCGAACATGAAAATCTCAGGAGTCGGCCGACCGGCACTTGCGAACAGATTCTGCTTCTGGCGCTGCGTGGCAAGAAAGACTGAAGAAAATGGCGTTGGTCGCATCTTTTATACCCCTGACGAACTGACATCAGGGAAGGGGCGATAGCAGCTGATGCAGGACCCAGGACTTTGGAATTCAGGCCGACTGAGGGCAACCTGCCAGTAGGATTACCCAAATGTAATGACTGCAACAGTGAAACACGAAGAACATCCTTGTCTCTTTTCTTCTTCTGGTACAGTTTGAATAGCCTTTATGCTTGAGAGAGAGTACTTGTTTTTGAGCCTCTGCCCACTGATTTGGGGGTAGATCTGCCAACCGTTTGTGGTTAGTAACGTGTAGAAGTGAAGTCTGTATCCTTGGGAAATTATATTTAAAACCCAATTGTCCTGGGTAATGAGTTCCCAGTTTTTGACCTGCAGAGCAATCTTTTCCCCTAAAGGAAGAGTCAGTTGAGAAGTGCTTGGAAGTTTTAAAGTTAAGTCACTGAGACAGCTTACCACAGGGGGGAGTCTTACTACTCCCTGATTTGGAAGCGGACGCCCCCCCACTGCTTAGTCCTGTGCGTACCCTGGGACTGAAACCTGGGGGTTCTGCTGGTTTTGGGTTTAGACTGAGAAGGCCTGGAAGAGGCAGGAAAGGACCAATTCTTGGAGGGCCAATGCCTACTAAATCTTGGAGGCTGTACTTGTAGGAAACCCTTAACAGTTTGCATAGATTTAGCTTTTTCCTCCATCTTTTTAAGAACTTCTTCTGCTTTGTTGCCAAACAGGCGGTACTGATTTAAGGGAACATCCAACAGTTTAGCTTTACCATGATCTGGCAAAGATTGCTTCTTAAGCCAAGCATGCCTTCTAAGTACAGACCCAGTGACAGCAGCCCTGCAAGATGCCTCTAATGAATCAAAACCACATTGCAAAGTATGTTTTCCAACCTGTTCAGCAGAATGCATTAAATCCTGTAAATCTTTATTTTCAGCACAGTCAGGAATCAAGATCATTTTCTGTTTAAGCAACCCAGTAATATATTGCTGATACTTTAACATATGAAACTGACAGTTTACAGCCCTAATGGCCAAGGATGCTGAAGTGTATACCTTCTTACCCCATCTATCCAGTGCCCTGGAGTCTCTATCAGAAGGGGTAGGATTTTTGGCAGTAGTAGCCTTAATGCCCTTGGGTACCTGTGAAATGGTCTCAGGATCCACAGTAGGATTTTTAAAAAGGAACTTGTGAGAGTCAGGAACCCTGTAATATCTATCAGGTTTTCTTGGAGCAGGAGGTAAAGAATCAGGGGCCAAACTAGATTCCGAAAAGGCATAATCAACAATGTCTAGTACAGGAGGGATAGCTAAAAGCCTGTGTTGAGGCAGGAGTAAGAAATCCCTAAACCTCTTTTTAGAATCAGAGTAACCCTGGCTTTCCCAGTGGAAATGCTCCCTAAGAGTATGCAAGGTTTCACCAAAAGAGAAATCCTCTGGAGGGGAAGCAGAGGGAATAGAGTCCTCTGCATCAGAATTTTCATAGGTAGAGAAGGGTAAATCCTGGTCATTAGAAGAATCAGAAATTTCAGAATCCTGGTCAGAAGAATCATAAGCAAATTCAGTCCTAGGTCTCTTAGAAGGGGATGGTTGGCTTCCCCTGATTAAAATAATAAGGTCTTCAGCCATTCTTATCATTTGTTTTTTAGGCATAGAGGCCTGAGCATGCGGTCTGGGCGTCAGTTTTCTAGGCATGGTTCGAGTTTTAGGCCTTAAAGAAGAAGGTGGCATCGGTTTAATATGCAAGTTAGTAGGCCTGAATACACCCTCAGAAGCCGGTGCCTGCACAGTGGCTCCGGACCCATCCAAGGTAGAGACATCCGCAGGTTCCACAGTTGAAGCATCTCGCAGCATACCAGACTCCGAATGGGTCTCAGTAGAGGCCTGAGAATCTGAAGTAGCGGGTGTATCAGGGGCTGAGAAAGCACCTCACTGAGTACCGGCAAACTGGCGACTGGCTTAGTGTAAATATACCAATGACGGATAGTTTGTTGGTTAAATAAGGCACAAAACCGACAGCGAGGTACATTGTGGTCAGGGCCTAGGCAAGGAATACAGTATGAATGAAAATCTTTATGAAGTATTTGCTTTCCACAAGAAATGCAAGTATTAACTTTTACTGACATTGGTAAGGAGCAAGAAAAAGTTTCCCCAATGGGGTACTTAGCTTTAGTTAAAGACTTTGGTTCTGAAACTCGAAAATGAAAACTTTAGGAGTCGGCCGACCGGCACTTGCGAACTGCTTCTGCTTCGGGCACTGCACGGCAAGAAAGACTGATGTAATGGCGTTGGCTGCATGCTTTATACCCCTGAATACCTGACGTCATGGAAGATGAGACAGCAACCGACGCAAGACCCAACACTTTGATAATCAGGCCGACTGAGGGCTACTGCAAGCAGATAACCCAAATGTGATGACTGCAGCAGTGAAACATGAAGAACATCGCATCACACTCCCTTCTTCATACACAGGTGTCTCTTGCTTTCTTCAGTGAAAATTTGAAGAAATAATGGCGATGCAAGGGAAAAGGCAACTATGGTACTGTCTGAACAATGAAGAAAAAATAAGGAAAAAAAAGGAAAAGAAAACTGTATTTTATCCATTTTCCTTTTTGACTGTGTACAGTGGTGATTCATTGCACAGTAAGGTGTCTCATTGGCTAAGAACTTTTCTGCATAGTTCCAGCATCCAAGGTTTAATTCTGATTTTCATTCACTGTAAAGAGGTAGCATTTATTTGGATTTGCGCCCCCACAACAAAGATATCGGACTAACTTCTGTAAAGTGGCTATATATATTACTTTTAGTCTTACCTTATAGCCTGTGCCATGGCAGAAAAGGATCCACGATGACCAGTTAATTTGCCTTGTTAACAAATAACTACATTAAAATTAAACACAACTGATTACACTCAATACTAATAACTCATCTAGTATCACCTACTTAATAAAGAAAGAAAATGGTAAACGCTGCTACCCGAAGATCCTCTTCGTAAAAATGAAGAAACAAGATGAGTAAAAACTGGAGACGGACCACCACGATGTAATAAAGTAAAGACCAAGTTTATTGAAAAAGATGAGCGCTTTCACGTACTCCCAGGGTACGCTTCATCAGATCTATTTTAATTACTAAAACTCTAGCTTTTTATACATTTAATTTCATTAAAACATTCAGCATCAATCAATTAATTAAATCATCATTACATAATTACATAATTAAACTTGAATCTTGATGATATAAGGCAAAAAATACTGAATATCAAATGTAGCTTCAGTTCAAATCCATAATTCAACCTTCAAATTGCTATGTGTAGAAATGTTCTAGTTATAGCCATATGGCTTAATATGTAAGAATGTAATGTATCAAAATAAATATGTATGATGAAGTAAAATAAAATAAACATTAAATATAAAATGTACGAAATATGATATAAAAAATGAAAATATACAATTTTAAATGCAGTGAATATAACTAAGTGGAAAAATCTTGCTTATTTAAACTTCCGTGCTTCAAGCAAAGGTTTTATGCTGATGAACTGATTGAGACCAGGGTCTTGATGTGCTCTTAATTTTAAAATCCATTTTAATTCGATGGTTTCTAAATTATTGATGTTATTACCCCTTCTCTTAGTAAGGGGTACTACCTATATGAAGTACCCTGAATTTAAAATTATGACCTTTATGAAATGCTAGGGCATTTTGCTGATCTGATTTCTTGGTGTCATAAGTATGATTATATATCCTATCTTTCAGTCTCCTAGTGGTCATGCCTATATAAAATGCATGACATTGCCCACAATTTGCTAAATATATGAGGTCCGTATCACGAAGCAAAAAAACTAGGTTCAAATTTATAATTCAGAGTAGGATGTATAAAGATCTGTTCTTTTGAAATCATATTGCACATGTTACATTTGCCACATGCAAAAGTACCATACTTCTTAAATGATCTGAAATGCCTAACTTCTGGATAATTATGTTCAGTGCAAAGTAACCTTTTTAAATTCTTGCTGTTTCTGTAAGTGAAACTCGGTCTAGTTCCTACTATCTTCTTTATGTCCGTGTCAATTGTAAGTACATGCCAATTATCAGATATAATCTTGATAATGGCCTTGTTGTCATTAGTAAATCTTGTAATGAAAGTCACCTTAGGTTCTTTTTTAACTTTGTCTAATCTTTTATGATACCTACAGTTCCATTGGTTAACCTCTGACTTACCATTGAATATTAAATTCTTGGTCCCTCTGACCATCTTATGGTTATAGCCCCTTTCTAAAAATAATCCTTCTAATAAATCTGCTTGTTCTTTTAGTGTCAATGGATCTTGACAGAGTCTAGTAAGTCTTATAAACTGACTCTTATCTTACTTCTCATAGGTTCATAGCTGTGTACTATGCTAATGGCCCTGGGGCCTTTACAAGCCTAGCCCATAGAAGTGCCGTGGCATTGTGTCGCCTGTCGTTAATTCCCAGTGCCTCTATCAAGTAGAGCCCCTGGGGTGATCCCCGGGGTGAACTTTCCATTTCCCATCCACTCATCAAGATTCCGCTTGAAGAGGGCTAGTGAGGTGCTCTGCTTGACATGTATGGGAAGTCTATTCCAGAGCATGGGTAGTCTCTGGGTTATGAAACTGTCCCTCCAGCATGTTCTGTTGATTGTGGTAATGAGGTTGAGGTCTCTGGAGAGTGGGGTGCGGAAGGATTGGGATTTCTTTAGATGTAGCATTTCTAACAGAGTTGGGTCAGACATGGCTTTGTAAGTCATGCTGAGATTGCCTCTTAGTAGATGATATGAGACAGAGAATATAGTTCTGCACTGCACTGTATATTCCCTTAAAGTTTTGTTTTTCTTTCATCACACTACAGTTCTACATCAGATTTTACAACTTGAGAACAACTCTATGGTCTCACTTAGTTTGTCTGGACAATGTCATGCATTCATACATAAGACTAGAGGCGCATACTATACCTATAAATTATTCGTACTTTCTGGAGTTCCACAAACAAGTCATACATTTTCCTGTCAAGTCCCTGTTCTATGTAGTCATTTCTGGTTTTGTATTTTCTAACTGCTGACTGTAAGCATACATTACATGCCCTGTATACTTACGTGTTCTACTGTGGAATAGAATACTGAGGAACCAAAAAAAACAAAAAGTAATGCATAAAAAACAAAAATTAATCTATAAGCCATCCTGCACCCCCAATATGGGGGTCAAGCCCCTATATACCCCTGAATGTATACATACCAATTCCTCGGTCATACCAACTCCAAAGAAAGGAGAAATCTCCTGAAACAAAGAAAACACTGCCACTGCACACTTAAAAAAACACACTGGCAGTGATTTCCCATTGATAACAGTGTTTTGTTCCTCAGCATCTTGTGCTTCGAGCAATCAATGCTCTGGGAATTTCATTACAATCATATGCAAATAGTCATACTTGTGTTTCTCTGCTACGATTCAGCATAAAGGTGTTACCTGCATCTGAAAATTAGACTTCAATGTTCCGGAAACAGCCTGTTAGACCTTCTCTGTACAAATTTATTTTACCTGTTTGTTGACCAAGTAAACTCAGTGGACAAACTGTTTCTTTACAGTGGCAACACAGGAACACTGTCTGGTTAAATGTGTTTCTCAGTCACACACTACACAAATGTAAGTAGAAGGAATCAAAGCCTGTACCTTGGGCACAAGTAGCAGCACATTCACAGTTCAGTGCTCTGTGCTAACTGCCAGACAGTCCAAGTGCAGTTTTCAAAGTATTTATCTTTGCTATTTTTCTATCTCTTATAAACACGTGACTTTCTCATTTAAGAAGTAGTAATATCTTGAATTTTGACAAAAAAAATATATTGTTAATAGCACGTCGATTACTACATTCACTGTTTTGAGAAGTTTTATATTACTTTACAGTGAGTTTTTTGCAAGACATACCAGTTCCTAAATTTTCCTTCATACTTGCTAAAATACTTAAATCCACAAACTCTCAAGAATGTTCAATAAAATACTGGCAAAGGAACCAAAGTACTGGGAGCAAATAATTAGAGAGGGAAAGGTAATAGAAGATGACAAGAATTTATTTGGACTGCAGGCTAAAGATTGTCTTCCATATCAATGATTGATATTAGAGCACAGGCAAAGAGAAAGAAATGTGTGTGTGTGTGTGTGTGTGTGGGGGGGGGGGGGGTCCTAAACAAAAGACCAGCACTGGTAGAGTTTTGGTAGAATTCAGAACAGAAGTGGCCATTAAGAAATGAATAATTAGTAGAGCATACAAAATATTGCATGATAACTATAAGAAACAATCAGAGGAGGTTAGGAAGGACTGGGAAGAGAGATTAGATGAGCAATTCACAAAGAAACATTGGGGGGATATATGTATGTCTCTCAAATATGCAACAAAATCTAGAAGACTTGGGATATTTGCCTGGAAGTGCTTACATATGTATTTTTATACCCCAAGCAGACTTCAAAGAACTTTTCCTCAGTTAGACAGTAAATGTTGGAGATGTGATGGGACAGAAAGAGGTAACTGGGAACACATTTTCTGGGAGTGTAATGAGTTGCTAGACTTTAAGGATGCCCTGCAGACTACTCTGTCAGAGATGTTAAGTGAGGAAGATGGAGTGAGTAGGGAAATTATTTTTTTGAGCTACGATACAAACTCAGAAATGCCTAGACATAGTAAGGCTTGCTAAGTCTAATTACAATGACTACCAAAAAAGCAATTACTAGAAAATGGAAAACAAAGTCTAAACCAACTTTACTAGAAGGAGTGAAGATGGTAACTGAGTTAAAACAGCTGAAACTGGGATCTTTAGAAAAGGGTTGGAGAAAATTACATAGAAAAAATTGGAAACTGTGGGATCAATACGTGCAGAGGAGGATGTTTAAAAGAAGGCAGGATTTGAATGAGCTATGTAATGGTTGACCAACAGTCACTGGATGTTAAAAGTGATGTAGAATACTTGCAGCTACAGTTGTGTCACATGGTTTGGAATGTATAACGTTTGCAACTAAGATTGTGTCACTATGGCTTATTTAAGCAACAACCCACGCCTGAGTGTGGGTAATGCTGGATTTACCCACGGTTTGTGTGGTTTGGTCACGAGGGCGAAGCCCGAGTGGCCAAACAAAGACAACCGTGGGTAAATCCAGCATTACCGACACCCAGAAGTGGGTTATTGCTATTATACAATGACATTATTTAAGAAAGAAAACACTTAGCTTTTCTTAAATAATGGCATTGTATAATGCCTCCGTGCTGCCCTTCCGCAGCTGTCTGGTATTCTGCAGCAGTTCTGATGTACTGCGCATGCATATGCTTACGCAGTACATCAGAGCTGTGGGTGCTTTTTACAAAGTGTCTCGCTATGTTAAAACACATTTAACATAGCGAGACAGCTTTAAAAAAAGCAACGGAGAATCTCTGTTGCTTTTTTTAAAGCTGTCTCGCTATGTTAAAACACATTTAACATAGCGAGACAGCTTTAAAAAAAGTAACGGAGATTTCTGTCTCGCTATGTTAAACTCCTTTAACATAGCGAGACAGTTTCTAAAAAGCAACAGAGATCTTGCATTCTCCGTTGCTGTAAAAAAAAAAAAAAAAAAAAGACCATACTAATGGAAAAAGTCCTGGCGACCGGACCTTTTTCCATTAGTATAAGTCTTTGATTTACAACGTGCATGCTGACCAATCAGCGTGCACGTTTTGGAATATTAATGGGGGGTCGTTGTATAATGTCATTTATACAAATGTAACACGGCCTATGTCATACATGATAACTTAATAAAGATGTTTCTTGTTTAAAAAAAAGGACGTTTAGCAAAATAAATTACTGACTAGGAAAAAGTTTGAAAACTTTTATTTTAAATTCCATGTGGATGAATTTCCGACTTTTTCAATGTGGGTTTAGTACTGCTTTGGGGATACTACACTTAACTGATGTCTTACAGACACTCACAACACAATGCTGTAAATTCATGAATTCGCAACTGGACTTTTTTAATTTAGTTATACCTACCCTACCTTTTCCTTTACCATCTTTTAATTTATGTGGTTGTAAATCTTACTGTTGTTAATTTAAAGGCAAAATGTAACCTGCTGCTTCTTGGTTGCTTACTTGATCCTAAAACAATGCATTTATTTTTATTTAGTTATCCTTTGTTGACTGGACAAGTTTCACTAGGCTAGTAGCATCTTTCAGGGGAGACCCAAGGTGCTATTTATACTATTAGGGAAATCTGGCAAGGGCATAGAGGAACTTCCCCTACTCCTTTTGATATGTGTTGTGGTATCTCTTACATCCACCTGAGCTACCACCAACTCAAGCAGATGGGCCTATGATTAAAAATATGATCTGAAGGAAGGCACTCTCCAGAATGTAGCACCCCCCTCATGCTGCACTTAACTGTCAGCAATACATCTGCCAGGTGTGGGAATAGAACCCACAACATTCTGCACCAAAGGCAAATTTTTACATGTGTTATTTATTTGTTTTTCTGGCAAACTTTATAATAAAAAAAATTTTCCAAAAGGAGAAAACAATCGACCAATCAATTGAATAACAAATAAATATAAAGTAAACAAATAACTAAAGTGCATTAAAGACCTGTTTTTTAATCGGGCTCCTCACTTAGACACTAACAATTACTGCTTTATAAAGTAAAAACTGTTTAAGAATCATTAAAAGTGAGATAAGTTGTTCTCAGGCCCTAGAGAGCAGAATCAAGTCAAAATGGTTATTAGGAACAGACACACACACACACACACACACACACACACACACACACACACACACACACACACACACACACACACACACACACACACACACGTTTCACCTTTTCAAGAGACTTTACAAAGGGAAAGAATAAGCTACCGTTGCTAAGGAACAAGGGGAAATGAACATAAATCTTCATCTCTTTTTATCTCTCTGTGGTTAAGCAAACAGTCATCTACACTTCATTCATTTTTTTCTTCTTTTTTTTCAAACTTTTGGCATTTGCTTTGGTCTGGCACTGTTGGACCCCATCAGAAATAATGTAACTCTTCTTGTTTTTTTTTTTTGCCACTTCTGTTGCTGATGACATTAACATTCCCAGATGCTGTCCCATGGTAACGCAGACCTAATGATACTAAACGCAGAGCTTAGTCAGTAAATTTTTTTTTTTCTTGAGGAAGGTTGGAAGGGAGATGAACAACTATCACCCCCCCCCCCCACACACACACACACACACACACACACACACACACACACACACACACACACATACACACTTGACAAAACTCCAGCAGAGTCAAAAACTTAAAGTCTTAAGTTTCACTTCCCTAATATTTCACCTCCACAGAGAGATCTTACATGTCCTTCTATTTTCCCCCATAATCTGAGGTGCAGCTAGGTGCACCTGAAGTGATGTCTGAAATGCAAGACTTTTAATATGTTTTCATTTTAAGCACACTTTAAGTCTTTTGTATGAGGAATGCATGGAAAAAGTGGGAGTTCAAATTAAAATGGGAATACAGTGGTACATTTTAACTGTATAAAAGGTATAAATCTTAAGACTTGTCTGTGGTATAAGTCTCATCTACATGTGGTTAAGATTAAATTCTTTGAGTGTCAGTTGCCTGAAGCAAAAGATGCAGAGGAACACAGCATTGATCGCTGTGTTATAAAAAATCATTGCTTATATGACTTCTAAGTGTGTGCCAGCAATGATTTACTTCTTTTGTGAGATTTCTTCCTTCTCGAGTTGGAGCAACAGTGGAGTTGGTATAAATAAGTTCAGGGGGTATGGGGGACTCTACCCCTACATTAGAGGGTGTAGGGGGCTTGCCCCTTGTAAAAGTACACTAGAATTTAACTTTTCTCACCCTTCCATGTTTCAGCATGACTCTGAAATTTCTGATGCTCCTGGTTTTACAGTTCAGTAACCTATAGTTGAAAGCATCATTTTGCGCTAATGACAGTGGTATTTCACACTTTAATCCACTTCTACACTGGATTCTATAACATCTTAAGACATTATCCCCATCATAATTTGTAACTGTAAAGTACTATAAAGCTTAGAAAAGACTTTACAGCTTGTCCAGTGCAGCAAAACTGGAAAAAACAGAATACCTATGTTATGTGCAGAGGAGAGTGAATACAGTAAACTCTCAGTTAACTGGAACTCAAGCAATCAGCACTCTTCAAGCAACTGGCAAAAAAATATCGAAGAAATACAGTACAATTCTTATGTGTTGCATGTTCTGTTTTACCCTGCAGAAACATACCTTACATTTTTAGAGTTTTAGAGTTTTGAAAAGGAAGATAGGAATAAATTCTCTCTCCCCCCCAACCTGAGAACAAGTCAAACCAAACAAACAGTACAGGGTACAGTATCACTCAGGTCTATTTTTAATAGTAACTCTCAAGCAACCAGAAACTAAAGATGTTATGTTGTCCTATCTCGCCTTCATTCTTACAATGATGGGTTCGGAGCCGATCCTCGACTCTGACTCGACCGAATACATAGCTGAAAGTCTCAAACCTGGCTCGTGGTAAGAAGGTATTCCACAATGCAGTGGTGTAATTCCCCAGATCTCATTTGCAACTTTACGAGGTTGGATGCGCTCATCTTGTTCGTGGCTAAGTTGTGACAAATTTTCTATTACCTTTTTCTCAAATTGTTATATTTGCTTATAGATAGCTTATTTCTTATTATATTTAACTTGTTGTGTCTCTTTGCTGCTTTCTGTTAGGTAGCGAGTTTTCCCCCTTTAGCACAGCTTTTGCCGTCGCTTTGTAGGTCCCTTTGGTATCCCTTGTAGTGGTTGTTGTTTTGCCTGCTGTTTCTCTATAGCTCATTTAAGTTTGAGAGCTATTCAACCATTTAAGTTAGAGGGCTTGTAGTTTATTATTATCTTGTCTAGAAAATAGAACCATTTGAGTTAGAGGTTCTATTTTTCTTCCCCTGGTTGTCTTCCTTGTGTTTGTCCAGTAGTTACTATTTGGTGTAGCTTTAGCTCTTCATTAGTCTTTAGTTACATTTTTTCTTGTTGTTGTTGCTGTCGCTTTTGGGGCCTTACCTTAAATATGTTCAAAGATCCAAAAGAGAGAAAACATAAGCCTTCGGGCTTTAAAAAATGTCAGATGTGCTCACATAAAATGGCCATCACAGATGGACATGTTATATGTGTTTATTGCCTTGGTGCCATTCATCTGCAAGAAGACTGCACCTTTTGTCACTCTTTCAGTGCTATAGTACTTCAGGAAAGGAGAAACAAATTGATTCTGAAAGGGCTCTTAAAACCGACTTTTGAGGAAGCCATCCATAGTTCTTCTTCCTCTTCTTCTTCTCCTCTCTCTAAAAAGGATATGTCTCAGAAAAGACATTCACCTGCAACATAGGCTCAGTCGGAGCCGCCAGTCAGACTTCCAAAAATGTTCAAGGCCGGTACTTCCTCGGCTCCACAGTCCTCGGAGCCGTTGGAGGTCATTTTGGTTGAGAGGCCTGGTACTTCGGCTCCAAAGCACTCAGAGCCACAAGATACCTCCACTTGGAGCTGGTCCATGGATATTTCGCCGGTTTCTCCGAGGTTGAGATCTCCAGTCCTTCATAGGTCTCACTCTCCATCCCTAACTTCCAGGTCCACCAGGAGCTTATCAGATGATGACATGGAACAGGTGGTGCACAGACTCCTGAAGTCGCCGGTGCTGACCAAATTACTCTCGGCTCCAACCCATTTGGTCTTGGAGCCTACTATACCCACTGTTGTTCCTCCTCTGAGCCAAGCTGGTCCTTCAGAGCAAGGGTGCTTGGTACCACTTCCTGTGGATCCGTTGGTTCCGGGACCCCCTTCAATGTTCATGGAGCTGACATCTGCTCCGAATCTCTCGGTGCCGTCCGGGGAGTCTGGGAGCCGGGGTTCCCTGGTTGGCCCCGGGGGGGGGGGATTCTCAGCCCCAACCTTCTTCTGTGCCGAGTCTACCCCTCAGAGCATCGGCCCGGGTTAGCTCGGCTCCCACATCAGCCTCGGGTCTGATCTCATTGGTTCCGGTGCCTTCCTCTGTCTCCTCAGAGCCAAGGGAATCTTTGGAGCCAGCGGGATCCACCTTTGAGCTGATAAGTGTGTTGTCTACCCATTTAGTACCACAGAAGGATACTAGTACTCGTCCCCCTAAGGCACCTACTACTGTCTCGGCACCACCCATTCCACAAGACAGTAGAGATCCAGAGCCTCAGGATCCCCCAATGGGCAAACCCCTCTCCCCTGAGGCCTCCCCAGAATATCCCTCTGAAGAGCCACCGTGGAAGAGAACCTGCAAGAGGAAGCATGTTGACTCTCCAGACAAGTCCATCACTTCAGACACTGACCTCGATGAGTCGGAAGGGTCCCCACGGTCGTCCTCTGATGATATCTCATTTGCAGATATTCCCTCAAGCAAGGAGGCATCTGGCAGGCCACCACCCTTCTGATGAGGAGTCCGTCTACCTGAAGGCTTTCGGATCTAAACCTTCAGCCTCCTGGGTGTCTCCCCCTTTCAATGAGCTAATGGACCTTGGTTAGTCGAAAGGCGTGGGAGTCACCTGACACTACGGAACCGGTCACTTGGAGGCCAAGCAAATTTTTGTCAGCTCCTTCAGGCAAGGATTTTCTAACCAAGGGGGTTATCGTAGATGCTATGGTGGTGGCAGCAGTCCCCAAGAAGGAACTTGCAGAGACTTCCTCATCTGTTCTTCCTCCGAATAAAGACTCTGGAACGATGGACAGATACGGGAAATATGTCTTTTCATCAGCGACTTTCTCACTGCGATCGCTGAACTACCTATCCCACTTTACAAGACTACAAAGAGATCTCCTGAAAGAGCTAGAAGATACTCTACAAGGTTCATTAGCTGCAGGGGTGAATGAGAAGGTCTCCTCCCAGCTGTCCACCTTAAATTCCATTGTCAACTCCTCCATGAGGCTTATATCCTATGCAGCAGATGGAGCAAGCAGGGCAGCGGGTTCTGGAGTTTCCCTTAGGAGACACTCCTGGATGCCCTTGTGCAATTTTGCAGAGCCCTTTAAGTCTACCTTTACTAACGCCCCTTTTGATGTTTCCTCACTCTTTGGACCCAAAGTAAAAGACACTCTAACCCGGTGCAAGCAGAAAGGAAAAACTCTCTCTGCCATTGGAGTACGTTTTTCTGTACCTTCAAGACCTTATCCTAAAGGCCAGAAGAGTGGAAAGATGTGGTTCAAAAGATACCAGAGAGTTTTCCAAGATGCACAGGGTGATTCCTTCCCCAGGGGCAGAGGGGGGAGCAATAAAGGTAGACGCCGACCCAGAAGCAGAGGGGGTATGCAAAACCAGGGTGACCATCATTCCTTTCGTGGACGTCCTTATCAGTGCTCCTGAAAGGAGGCTTAACTGCTCTACTCTGGAGGCAGTGGGGGACGTTTATCAATGTACCCAGAAGCCTGGCAAAATATCACAAGAGACAAATGGGTACTAAATATAATATCCAGAGGATACTCCATCCCTTTTTCCAATCCTGTTCCACATACCAAAACAACCCCAGATGTTCCACCCAATCTAAGGGAACAAGCAACTATAGAGATTCAAAGGTTGCTCCACAAAAGAGTCATCCAAGAAGTCCCCGCAGACCAAATAGGATTCGGAAAGTACAGTTGTGTACACTTAACATAAATGTAGATGTTTGAGTGTATTCACTGTTGCAGTCATTACATTTGGGGTAATCTGCTGGCAGGTTGCCCTCAGTTGGCCTGATTAACAAAGTCTTGGGTCCTGCGTTGGTTGCTGTCCCTTCTTCCATGACGTCAGGTCGTCAGGGGTATAAAACATACAGCCGATGCCATTACATCACTTTTTCTTGCTCCAGATGTCAGGTGCCCCCCAAATGGGAAGCAAATAAAATTAAAAACACAAAAATATACCTCCAACGAAAAGCAAATACACCAAAAAGACTTTTAAGCATAGTAAAAGAAAGTAGAGGTATAGTCAGAGAAAAACAGGGGGCTGGAAGGAGGGTAACCAGGACTGCAACAGTGAATACACTCGAAAATCTACATTTATGGTAAGTATACACAACTGTACTATGTTCTTCATGTTTCACTGTTGCAGTCATTACATTTGGGTAGATTCCCAAAGCTATGGTTGGGAGGAGGAATTTATACAGCATTAGGACCAGCTAGAAGGCCCTGCAATACAGCAGTGGCAAAGTCAGCTCTGGATTTAGAGAAAATTGGTAAATGATAATGCTTTGTGAAAGTATGTACAGAACTCCAGGTAGCAGCTTCTAGAATATCCCAGGTAGGAACACCTCTGAGAAAGGTTGCAGAAGTAGATGCAGCCCTGGTGGAGTGAGATCTGATCCCCTGGGGGATAGGTTTCCATGGTGCTTACAGCAGAAATGAATGCAATGAATTATCCATTTAGAAATGGTTTGTTTTGAAATAGACTTCCCCTCTGCCCCAGCAGCAAATGCTACTAGCAATTGTTCAGATTTTCTTTGAAATTTAGTTCTGTCCAAGTAGAATCTAAGTTGTCTGTGCACGTCCAAGGAATACAGAATCCGTTCCCCTTTGTTCTGTGGATTTGGAAAGAAGGTTGGCAAATGAATGGACTGATTAAGAGCCACACTGGAAAGCACCTTGGGCATGAAGGATGGATTGGTCCTCAGAGATATCCTGTCCGCATGAAAAATGATGAAAGGCTCCACTGCCATAAGGGCCTGTAATTCAGACATCCTTCTAGCTGAAGTGATTGCTAAAAGGAAGGCTGTTTTCCAAGAAAGAAATTTTAAGTCTGCAGTGGCAGCTGGCTTGAAAGGAGGTACAGTGAGTTTCTCGAAAACAAAGTTAAGGTCCCAGGCAGGGGGTATGAGCTCTCCTGGGTGGTCTCAAGTTCTTTGCCCCTCTGAGATACTGCTTGAGCAGGGGATGAGAAAAGAGGGGTGGTTCTGTGTTATAGTGAGCTGAAATAGCTGAAGCGTGGATTTTAATAGAGGAAAAAGACAGTTAAGTATTGCAAAATCTGAGGTAAATTGGGCACTGCTGTGCTCATCCCTAAAGACTGGTTCCAGGCACAGAATCTTTTCCATTTGTCAGCATAAGATATTCTAGTACCAGGTCTTCTCGCCTCCAAGATGACATCCGTCACAGGTTTGCTGAGGGATGCTAAAGTGATTAGCCAGGCTGCAAGGTTCAATTTTGGAAGCTGAGGGGGCAGAATTTGGTTCTTCTGCTGAGACAGCAAGGAAGGTGTCTGAGGCAGGTGCCATGGAGATATTTGTGACACACTGCGCAGGAGTGGGTACCAGTGTTGACGTGGCCAATCGCAAGCAATCAAAATCATTCTTGGTTTGTCCTGTTTGACTTTTAGCAGAACTTTGGAGAGAGCAGAGGCAGAGGGGGAAAGGTGTAGACTGATAGGTTTTTCCAGCTGAAGGACACAGCATCCACTTTCCAGGCTTTTTTGTGGGGAGTCCTTGTGCAAAACTTGTCGAACTGGTAGTTCTGGGGGGAGGCAAATAGATCTATGTCTGGGCTCCCCCATTTGCTTGTCAACATGTTGAAAATCCGTGGTTCCAGTTTCTACTCGTGTGGGTCCATGAGTTTTCTGCTTAGTCTGTCTGCCAGTGTATTCAATTTTCCTGGCAGGAATTGAGCTTGTAGATACACTTGGTAGCTCAAGGCTGTGTTCCACAATGCCATGGCTAGTCTGCAGAGGGGGTAGGAATGTGTACCCCCTTGCTTGTTTATGTACCACATAACTGTGGTGTTGTCAGTCTTTACCATTAGTTGTCCTGGAAGAATGTAGTCCTTGAAGGCTGTCATCAGAGCGTTCTGTACAGCTAACATTTCTTTTTGATTGATATGTAGGTGCATTTGATTTGGGTTCCATTTGCCCTGAATGCACTTCCCTGCCAGGTGAGCCCCAAGCATAGTCTGATGCATCTGTAGTTAGGGTTTGGGCAGCATTGGGTAGTGTGAATGGCAGTCCCTTGTTTTGGTGGCAGGCCTCCAGGCGTAGGCAAGGTATGATAGGAATCATTGTTTCCAGGCTGTGACAATGTTGATTCCATAGACTTTTTAAGTACCACTGTAGTTTCCTCATATGCAGTCTTGCATATGGAATTAGAAGAATGCAGGAGGCCATGAACCCCAAGGCTTGCAGTATTTGTCTTGCAGAGAGCAGGGTTTTTGTGGCCACTTGTTTGAAGTAAGTTACCAAATGAATTCGCTTCTCTGGCATGAGGAAAGCCATCTGGGCAGTTGTATTCAAGCTTGCGACCAGGAATGTAATCTGTTGAGAGGGTACCATTTGTGATTTCTTTTCTTTTATGTTGTACCCCAGACAAGTTAGAACCTTTTTTACAAACGCCAGATGATTTAGGAGTATGCCCTGGTTTTCTGCCTGAATTAGACAATCGTCCAGGTATGGATATATTTGAATATTTCTTTGCCTGCAAAATGCAATTACTGGAGCCAGGCACTTTGTGAATACCCTGGGTCGCAGTAGACAAGCCAAAGGGCAGTGCAGAGAATGGATAATGCAAGTAGCCTGCTTTGAAGCGTAGGTATCTTCTGCAAGATTCCCTGATTGGGATGTGCAGGTATGCTTCTTTTAAATCTAGAGTTGCCAACCAGGCATCTTTGCCTAGCATAGGAAGTAACTGGTGAAGAGTCAGCATCTTGAATTTTGGAATGTCCAGAAAGGTATTTAGAGTAGACAGGTCCAAAATTGGACGCCATGATTAGTCTTTTCTGGGTACCAGGAAAAGTCTGGAATAGAAACCTTGTCCCTTTTCCTCTTCTGGTACCGGTTGAATAGCCCCCATGTTTAAGAGGGAAAGTACTTGTTTTTGAGCCTCTGCTCACTGATTTGAGGGCAGGTCTGGCCACCTGTTTGGTGTTGGCAACGTGTGGAAATGAAATCTCTATCCCTGGGACACTATATTTAAAACCCATTTGTCCTGGGTTATGAGTTCCCAGTTTTTTGCATGAAGAGCAAACCCACCCCCCCCCAAAGGGTTTGCTAAAAGGTAAGTGCTTGGTAATTTTAAAGGAAAGTCATTGAGACTGTTTACCATAGGAGGGTGTCTTGTTATTTCCAGATTTGGAAGTGGAGGCCCCCCACTGCTTAGTTCTGAGAGTCCCCTGGGACTGAAACCTGTGTCTGGGTTTGGCTTGAGAGGATCTGGAAGGAGCTGGAAAGGACCAATTCTTAGTAGGGCAGTGCCTACTAAATCTTGGAGGTTGCACTTGTAAGAATTCTTTTACAGTTTGCATAGATTTAGCTTTATCTTCCATCTTTTTTAGAACTTCTTCAGCCTTATTGCCAAACAGGCGGTCCTGATTTAAAGGAGCATCCAACAATTTTGCTTTAAAATGATCAGGCAGAGATTGCTCCTTAAGCCAAGCATGCCTTCTAAGCTCAGACCCAGTAACAGCAGCCCTGCAGGAGGCCTCTCAAGAATCAAAACCACATTGCAAAGTATGCTTTCCAACTTGTTCAGCAGAATGCAATAAATCCTGTAAATCTTTATTTTCCACACAGTCAGAAATCAACATCATTTTCTGTTTAAGCAGTCCAATAATATGCTGTTGATATTTTAACATATGAAATTGGCAGGTTAAAGCCTTGATTGCCAAGGCTGCAGAAGTATAAACCTTTTTACCTCATCTATCCAGCGCCCTGGAGTCTCTATCAGAAGGGGTAGGATTTTTAGCAGTAGAAGTCTTAATGCCCTTGGGCCCCTGAGAAATGGTTTCTGGATCTGCAACAGGATTTTTGAAAAGGAACTTGTGGGACTCAGGAACCCTGTAGTATCTGTCAGGTTTACTAGGAGCCGGAGGCAGGGAATCAGGGGGCCATAGTGGATTCCGAAAACACATCATCAACATTGTCTAGTATAGGAGGTATAGCCAAAGGCCTATGCTGAGGTACAAGGAAATCCCTAAGCCTCTTTTTTGAATCAGAAAATTCCTGACTTTCCCAGTGGAAATGCTCCCTTAAGGTATCTTCTTACTACCACATAAAAATGGACGGGACATCAAGAAGGTACTTACGCTTCTGGCTAGGAGTCAGCCATTACCAGTTCAGAGTAGTCAGGGGACGTTTTATCTATGTACCCAGAAGCCTGGCAAACTATCACAAGAGACAAGTGGGTACTAAGAATAATATACAGAGAATATTCCATTCCCTTTTCCTACCCTGTCCCACAGACCAGAACAATCCCATATGTTCCACCCAATCTAAGGGAGCAAGCAACTATAGAAATTCAAAAGTTGATGCACAAAAGAGTCATCCAAGAAGTCCCCGCAGACCAAATAGGATTCGGAACTTACTCAAGATTCTTTTTGGTGCCAAAAAGAACAGGGGACTGGAGACCCATATTAGACCTAAGCAATTTAAACAAATCTGTCAAGAAGTCAAAGTTCCAAATGGTGACACTGCAGTCTATACTTCCCTTTTTAGGGAAAGACAATTGGACGTGCTCGATAGACCTTCAATATGCTTACTACCACATAAAAATGGACGGGACATCAAGAAGGTACTTACGCTTCTGGCTAGGAGCCAGCCATTACCAGTTCAGAGCTCTGCCCTTTAGTCTCACTACAGCCCCCAGAGTGTTCACCAAATGTATGACAGTAGTCACGGCTCACCTGAGGCGTCTAGGATTCAGAGTGTTTCCCTATCTAGATGACTGACTCCTATCTGCCACCACCAAGCATCTACTCCTACAAGCCAGGGATCTAACGCTGGACATTTGCAATCAGCTGGGTATTACAGTAAACTTTCAAAAATCTGCCTGGTTGCCCTGTCAACATATTACATTTATAGGTGCAGATCTAGACACCTCCTCCATGACAGCACGTCTTCCAGCAGAAAGAGTTATAGCACTCTGACAGCAGATACTTCACCTCCTTCCCAAGACCAAAGTGAAAGCAAAGATAATTCTAAGATTACTAGAAACAGTGGCTTCCACGATTACACTGGTCCCTCTTGCCAGAATGCACATGGGGATCCTTCAGTGGATACTGTTCTCCCAATGGTCACTTCAAGAGCTTCCGATATCTCACCTGATCAGAATAACAAAATCATGAAAGAACGACTTAAAATGGTGGATACACTCCACTCATGTGACAATAGGCAGACCCTTTGTTCCACATCAACCCATACCTATAGTGACCACGGACACTTCCCAGATAGGGTGGGTGGGGGGCATTATCTGGGAAGAACAGTCCAAGGTACATAGCAAGAACACTAGGCTCACTTGCATATAAATGTTCTAGAGATGAGAGCAGTGCTTCTTGCGTTGCAAGCACTTCAAGACTCTCTCCCTCTAGGGACAACTGCGATACAGTCAGACAATATGTCTGTGGTTTGGTACATAAACAAGCAGGGGGGAGCCAGATCTTACCCCGTTTGTCGAGAGGCCCTAAGAGTTTGGCAATGGGCAGTTTCTTCCCAGCGCTTTTTAATTGCAGCACACATTCCGAGGAAGTCAAACATGATAGCGGACAAGCTGAGCAAAGCAATCCTAATGCCTCACGAGTGGTCTCTCAATCACAATGTAGCGGAAATGATTTTTCGAACATGGAGACAGCCTTGCTGCGATCTCTTTGCCACTCCCATGAATGCCTAGTGGAGCAACTACTTTACCCTAATCCCCCCTCCGGGGGAGACACTGAGAGATGCACTTGTCACGATTGGCCCTCGGGACTTGTATATGCTTTTCCTCCGTTTCCTCTCATACCCAGAGTAATTCAGAAAGCACAATACTCGGGAAGCAGGATAATTCTCATTGCTCCTTACTGACCTCGCCAAGTTTGGCTCCCCTTCCTTTGGCCTCATCTTCAGGAGAAGCCTTGGACTGTGGACCCAGTGCCAGATCTGCTGACTCATATGTCAGGGGAGCTTCATCCTTCTCTCCACACCCTAAAATTGACAGCTTGGCTGCTCCACTTCCCAGTTTAGTCAGGCTTCACAATTTCACTCCTACAGTTAGACATATCTTAATGTCCTTGCATAAAGCTTCCACTAGAAAGCTGTATTCTAGTAAATGGAAAAGGTTTTCCTTTTGGGCTTAAGACAGGAACATTGATCCTTTTTCTGAACCTATTCATTCTATTTTGGAATTTTTGGCAGAACTGTTCCAACAAGGCTCAGCTGCAACAACCATCAGGGTTCAACTCGCTGCAATTTCAAATTTTCACATTGGTGATTCTACTTCCAGCTTAATGTCACATAGGTTGTGTAGAGCCTTCTTAAAAGGTGCCTCCTTATTAAGTCCTCCCTTTAAGGAACCCTTTTCTCCTTGGGATTTAAATTTTGTTCTGTCTCATCTCACGTTACCACCTTTTGAGCCCTTGCCATCTTCAGACCTCAAGTTCTTTTCCTGGAAGACCTTGATTCTAGTGGCTATAACTTCTGCTAGAAGAATTTCAGAGTTGCAAGCTCTTTCTACTAAACCGCCATATTTGATTTGTCCTTACGTACTAACCCATCCTTTCTACCAAAAGTCTTTTTTCCAAACAACATAAACCAATCTATAGAGCTTCCACTGTTCTTTCCTAATCATACCAACAAGGCAGAGTACAAATTACATCAACTGGAAGTGCACAGACAGCTCAGATTCTATTTGCATAGGACCAAAGACTTCAGATAATCTGACCAATTATTTGTATCCTTCTCTGATGCAAAAAAAAGGAAGCTCAGTTTCTAAAACTACTCTTTCCAATTGGCTTTCTAATTGTATTGCATTCATCTATAACTCAAATCACAGAGATTTACCTTTCAAAGTTAAGACTCATTCCACTAGAGCAATGGCTACGTCATCTGCCTTTGAAGTCAGAATTCCCATGGATAATATTTATGCAGTAGCTACTTGGACTACTCCACATACTTTCATCACTCATTACAAAGTGGATTTGGCCTCCAGGGACAGGGCCTCCTTTGGTTCCATGGTGCTTAAAGGTGTACTCCTGTGAGCCACCCAGGGTAAAGGTGCAAGGAACGCTGTCCCATCATTGTAAGAATGAAGGCAAGCTAGGACAACATAACAAAGAACTTATGTACTCACCATAATGTTTCATGTTTGTTGTCCATCTCGCCATTCATTCTTACGAACCCTCCCTCCTTCCCCCTGCCAAAGATTCCTTTTGGACCTGGTAGATTTTTTACTACTTTCAGGAGTTCTTTGTCTCAGTTTGTTTCTCCTTCCAGTACATATAGTATAGACTTGGATATATGTATATATTTGTATACACGTATATAGTGTACATATTATTCAGTAGTAGTAGTAGCAGCAAACAAGATCTGGGGAATTACACCACTGCATTGTGGGATACCTTCTTGCCACGAGCCAGGTTTGAGACTTTCAGCTATGTATTCGGCCGAGTCGGAGCCGATGATTGGCTCTGAACCCATCATTGTAAGAATGAACAGCGAGATGGACAGCAAACATGGAACGTTATGGTGAGTACATAACTTTTTATCCAGCACCTACCATTCCCCATGGGTGCCAATTAACTGAGAGTTTACTGTACAACACAGAGTGACGTGTCACTAATTATGTCCTCTCTCTTCAGTTCAGGAGTTGCTGGGTGTACAGGTCTCTCAGTATAACTCAAGAGAGTTAAGACTATGAGCTGTTAACAACCTTCCTTCTGTAATCATGGATTTAATTCAACAATTTCCACTTAAAATTTCTGACTCTGAGCAAGCTGTTAACCAGATTTCCGTGCCAGGGTACACCTCAAAAGAGGATATTCTGCCTACTGACATTAACAAATTAACTACTTAGAAAAAGAAAAATATAATCAAGGAGATTCTGTATGGAAGGTGAAGTGATGTTGCAACATATGTCATTGCTATCTGGTAACACACTGCTGAATTTTAATAGTGATCCAACCTATCCTCTGTGTCTCCACTACAAATCTGGATTTATACACTTTCAGTGGTTCTCATTCCCAAACATTTTCATTCATACAACAGACATTATGATGTGACTTACTAGCCTACTCTTTCTTTAAACTCTGCAAAGTGCTACTCCTTTCACAAGCAGCTACAGTGTGGTCGGTTACAGTGCTATGATAGTAAATGCTACTGCCTTTCAACTAGGGATAGTGTTTAATGATTTCATTGTGCAATTTACATAGCTACCCTGTGGATTTTTTCTGGCCGCCTTAATTTCCTGCCACCTCCCAAAGACTGCTTAGGCATCTATGTCTCTAAGTTTGTACTGCTAAGCGTTTCTTTCTGGGTAAGAAAGGAGTTGGCACACTGGTATTTAACTGGTTTACAAAATTATATAAGGAAACAAAACAGCTCATTTTCCTTTCTTAAGGTGATGTACACCAAATTACTTCACTGTTCTGCAACTGCAAATGTAAGGTACCTGTACTTCTCTTTCACAAGCAGACTACATCACTTCTTTTTCTTTCTTTCTTTCTCAAAACAGCTCTCACAACATCCTGTAGCATTTAGCCTCTCTTCACCACTAACGATCATTACAGCTGCATAGTCAGACTTCTTTTTCTGCCTGTCAGTTCCCCCTAAGCCGCTGGATTTTATTGCTTACACTAAGTGGTTTCTTACGTGGAGGTGGTTGGGAGCACTTAGTGGTTTCTTACGTGGAGGTGGTTGGGAGGCACTGAAGTTTGTTATTTAAAAAGAAGGGAGAGTCAACATAGACATGCAGTTGATGTACAATGCATGGGCTTCAAATGCCTTTCTTTAGCCATATAAAAAAAAACCACCCAACACTTCTGACATTTCACCATGATTCCTGGCATCTAAGGCAATCTTTTCTTCCATTACATCTTTCTTCTTTACTCTCTATTTTCTCCTTTCCCTTTACACTAACCCCAACCATCTCTTGAGGAATGTATGAGGCATTTTCAGCTATCTCATACTGCAAATTCCTCTTCGTGATTTCTTTTTTCTGACTCAAAGCATGTTTTTCCTTGTTACACTACATCTGTTCACTTCTGTCAACTCTCTACAGCCATCCATGCTAAATACATGTCCCTTTTATCGTGGCATGATGCAAGTTTATCTACTGCTAATTCTTACCAATCTATGAAATATTTTTGTTTTGTATATTAGTTGAAGCCCCAGAGTACTGTATTAATTACTGTCTGTCATTCTTAAATGCTGTTATCTACACATCCCCTATCCTAAACCTTTTAAGCAGATGAGCTACACTTTCAAATGTGTACTGTGGCTGAATGTGAAAGAATGAAAAAAAGATATATATATATATATATATATATATATATATATATATATATATATATATATATAATTCATAAAAGAAGGCATATTGAAATGATCCTGAATGTCTAGCTATGAGCCCCACCTTGCTGTTTTTGCAGGGATTAAAACAAACAAAATCACCTAGAGACATTACCATGTCCATCCTTGTTGAATTAATTCATTTAAATTTACAAGAGAAGCAAGGGATACAAACACAGGTGAAATACGTATGCCAAGGGTACAGGAAACATGACACATTTCAACAAATATGTATACATAATGAATATGTACCATTGTATCTCATTGCCTTTATGTGTACAACTTTGTCTATATAAACAACTACATATACAATAAAAAAAGAAGTTATTTACCCCTCTCATCTGCTATCAGCTGTTCTTTCTCCCACCTATCCATCATCCATTCTTTTCCTTTGAAGAAAGAGTAATGATTGGAGGCAAGACTAGAATTCAGGTAACTCCTCACAATTTTTTGTTTTTACCAAATTCTCATAGTCATGGAATGCCTGACATTTGCATTGCTAAGGCAGGATACACAATACCACCAAAGGGTACTTGCACTCTCTTGTGAATACTCTTAAACCCCGTCCATAGGGCTTTTTTTACCACTGCATGCAATAATGTGCACACCCGAGTATTTGGCTGCAATACCTGTAAGACTCTGTGGGGTGTCATTACACCAACAGATCTGATCACTTCACTCTCCTTGACATTGGTGAGCTGGCTGTGCCTGCCACTGCCTGGGTCACAAGTCATAGGTTCATAGGTAGGTACTAGGCTATCGGCCCTAGGGCCCATACAAGCCTAGCCAAAAAATGTACCCTGGCTTTCGCCACACAAGAAAATTATTTTCCTGTGCCCCTGTCGAGCAGAGCCACAGAAGTGATCCCCGGGGTGAATTTCCCATTTCCCATCCAATCATCAAGATTTTTCTTGAAGAGTGCTAATGAGGAGTTCTGTTTGACATAGATAGGTAGTCTGTTCCAGAGTATGGGAAGTCTCTGGGACAGGAATCTATCCCTCCAGCATGTTCTGTTTATTGTGGTGACAAGGTCAAGGTCCCTAGAGCGTGTAGCTCGGAGGGATTGGGATTTCTTTAAGTGGAGCATGTCCAACAGCTCTGGGTTTGACATAGCTTTGTATGTTAGGCAGAGATCGCCCCTGAGTAGGCGATATGCGCTGGAGTAAAGCTGTAGTTTTTTGAGACGGTCTGCATAGGTCATCTGTTTGAGGCCAGTAATCCTCTTTGTGAGGTATTTCTGTGGTCTTTCCAGTTGTTGTAGATGTCTTGTGAGGTACATACCAAAAGGGGCGTTGTACTCTATAATGGGTCTAATGAGTGATGAGTAGAGGGGAACAATGACCTCTTTTTTTCTGGATGAGAATCCTTTTGTGATGAGATGAGCCACGTAGAAGGATTTCCTGACCACTGTGGCAATGTGATTATCAAATGAGAGACTACTGTCCACCTGTATCCCAAGGTCTCTTATCACAAGTCAGTTTCAATCATCAGTCATGGTACAGAAACTGAAATGCTGTCCTTGTGTAAATAGGGAGTTAAGGCACAGTCCAATGAACTCTTGTAACCAATGTTCATATTGCATACTTATGGGTCTGTCTGTATGCATTAATTTAGAATTATACTGCAGCAGATTTGTAGTAACATGTCAAACTGGGTTAACAAGAAGTGCATTTAAATGAAAAAAAAATTAAACCCACAAAGATCACAACTGAAAACACTGACCCTGGAAACTACATACAGCTTAATACAAATCACAACACTAAAAACTATAATTAATAAGACCTAACAACACTAAGAACAACCTATTTAGCTAAGGCCTTTTGCCCACAGTTCCACACAAACAAAGCATTTTCTGTGAGGACGTCATCTCCCCCACACTATCAACTTATATCTACCGAATCTGTGGTTCAGCCAGTGTGTGGTATGTGTATGAGGTATAACCTGGTAGTGCTGGGGTGCTCTCTGGAGCCTTGAGCCAGGTTTCTGTCACTGCACAGATATCAATGTTCTCCATACTGAGGAGAGCTTCGAGTGCATGCATCTTGAGGTTAAGACTTCTGGTGTTTAGCAGCATTACCCTTAGTTTCTGGTTCCTTGTGCTGTCTATGGAGGTGGGTTTGACTTTTGAGCCTTGCCTAAAAAAGGCACTATGGGGGTGGCAAGAGTTTGCCAATATCCAAAAGCCCAGGGGTGACAGGTGCAAGCCGTCCCTAGCGAAGCAACGTGGCTTGTCGAGCATGTCATCCCAGGCTGACAGACACTGGATCCCCTTTGAATGACACCAAAATTTTAGCCAATTGTTAAAATCGATCATTTTGTCTTTATACTGTGGTATCATTCTTGGTGAGGATAAGATGCTACTCAAGGTCAGGGTCATACCGGCCCGGGCCACATGATCAGAGAGCTCCTCTATGTCTCTTTTCATGTAATCCACGGAGGTACGTCTCAGGTCATTCACACCAGCATGGACAATGACGGAGTCATATTTGTACTTGCTTTGGAGTGACCTGAGTGCTTGTGTTATTTGGTGGATCCTGGCACCCGACAGGCAGCTTACAGTGACCTTCTCCTTGTTCAGCCTGGTGAGAGGGACGTCAGTGTGTCTGACAATAGAGTCACCTATTACAAGTGTATTAGGTGTGTTGTTTAGCCTTAAGGGCTGTGACTGTGTGGCACACTGACTTTGTGAACTATGTGATACGTGGGTATTGTTGTGGGGTAGCAGATGCTTGGATGTCTGCTTTGGAGGTCTCTGTTGCTTGGGCAGATTTTTATTTAGAGCCTCCGAGTATGTTTTTGTGTGTTTATGTGTTTGGTTTGCTGTTGCGATAGGTCTATGTGAGACTGGATTTGTGGTGTGTGTGATTACCTTCTCCTCCAGACTGACATTGCCAGTACTATAGTGAGAGAGCTCAGCCTCCAGTTTGGCTATATAGTTGCATCTCTCACATATATTTGAGCTTGTTGGGAAGAAGAGAGGGTGGTCTGTGTACATAAGGCAGTTGTAACATTGCCTCAAGATTCCCATATTCACCAGCTGGACTGGAGAGTAGAGTAAACCTGAAACTGACTTTTGGACATGCCAGAATAGTATAAGGAATTACTTTTTGACTTGATCAAAAAGGTCCAATAGGGAGCCAAGTACTTAAAGGGTGTATAAGAGGGTGTAGTGCTTTAGTTTATTAGTGCTTACTTATAAGACACTTATCATAGCTACTGCTGGGTTTTAGAAGGAAAATAAGAGTGCTTACTTTGCGATTTGGAACAATTCTAAGGGAAAAAGTGAAGAGCACACTTTGTGGAGCCAGGAATAGTTTAAACCTGATTAAGCGGCGCTGCCCAATGCTGCGCTATGCGCAAAAATGTGCAAAAGAGGGTTTTAAGAGAGGGGATCAAGGAGTTTGGAACTGACCCAAAATGGCCAATAAAACTACAGTTTCTAGGCAGTAACCACTCCAACAGGGGCAGGCAGGTTTTTCAGTGTTTACCACTGCCACTGATGAACACAGAGACTTCCCTTTAGCCCAAGCAAGCAATGGCCTCCAAGAAACTTACAAACAATTCAGAACAGCAAATCTGTAACTGAACTTTTTTTTAAATTTCAGAAAGTGGGAAAAAAGCAAGATTTTTTTTTTTTGTTTTTTTTAAAGATAGCAGAGATAGACAAGTAGCAACAAGTTAGAACAGTGCAATAAATGACCCCACAATTGAGTCCTAGGCCAGAGACAGGTAAAATGCAAGTTTTAAGAAAAAAACAATTTTAAAATAAGTGAAACACAGGAAATGCAGTAAACCAGCTCTAGATGTGTTCTAAATACAGTTCCTAATACAGATATCAAGTTTAGCAAGCTGGAAAATGCCATAAAGTAGGCGGCAATGCAGAAATCTTAACAAATAATCTGAAGAAAAATACTTAAAATCTCAAAAGTGGCTCCTTTCTTCTCTCATCGTTTTCTCCTCTTGGTGGGTGCTTCACCAACAGCCATCAAGTCTGAAAAGATGCCAAAACCACGAGGCAATCAGGTTTTAAGAGAGGGGGATCAAGGAGTTTGGAATTGACCCAAAATGGCCAATAAAACTACAGTTTCTAGGCAGTAATCACTCCCACAGGGGCAGGCAGGCTGTTCAGTGTTTATCACTGTCACTGATGAACACAGAGACTTCCCTTTAGCCCAAGCAATCAATGGCCTCCAAGAAACCTACAAACAGTTCAGAACAGCAAATCTGTAACTGAACGTTTTTTTAAATTTCAGAAAGTGGGAAAAAAGCAAGATTTTTTTTTTTTTGTTTAAAGATAGCAGAGATACACAAGTAGCAACAAGTTAGAACAGTGCAATAAATGACCCCACACTTGAGTGCTAGGCCAGAGACAGGTAAAATGCAAGTTTTAAGAAAAAAAACTATTTTAAAATAAGTGCAACACAGGAAATGCAGTAAACAGGCTCTAGATGTGTTCCAAATCCCAGGATTAAATGAATCAGTTGAGTTTGCTTGTGTTTTGATTCTAATTACATCTTTGTTTATTTTTCTGATACTGCAAACTGCGGTTCTCAAAAAACAGATACTGCATACTGCCACATGTTTTTGAGGCACTTTATAAAAACTGAAAAAGAGACGACATTGGCATATATCCACACAAAAGAGAATGAATGCCACAAGAATGAAAGCAAATATCTACTTTTACCTATATAAAACTCCATTTGTTAAATGTATGCTATGCAATTTATGTTCAGTTATGTGCTCTACAATTATTTGTGTTTGGGGCTTTAACCTACAGAATCACTGTGAACAGAAATAATACTTTGAAAATTTTTTTTAAGAAATTCGATTAGCAAATTGGTATTTTATGAACCTTAAAATATAGCATTTGTCTGGACAAGAAGTGTGCCATCACTTTAAAACAACCAGTCTTGTCTTCCTTTTCTTCACTACAGGCCTACAAATTCCTAGTTAGTCAGCTAGCCCCAGTGTTGCAGATCTCAAAATAAGAGGTCTTTGAAATCAATCTACCTAACAGACAATTTATGGCTCTATTGGGAATTTGCATTTATGCAAAAAGTGTGTACAATTAAATTCAGGTTAAAGCAGCTGTCTTGAACTGAGCTCTGTCTGTCTCACTTTCTGTGCATTTGAAATCATTTTTGGTAACTAGCTCTAGCTTTTGTCTTCCAAACACTCAAATGTCACATATACCCAAAACTGAAATACATCTATCTCTCCTTCCCTCTTTCCTAGCCCACAGACGGTGATGAAATTGTTGTTTAATACTTCAAAAAGTATTTTTTCTGTATCCAAATAGCAGCCATTTAATGAAAATACCTTGTTATATTTTAGCTTGAAAGCATATACAGTCATTCTGGCTCCCTGCTGTGCAGAGCAGAAGCATTTCACAGGTGTCAAACGGCTTCCACACTCACAGACGTATAAGCAGCTGACACATTGGCATGAACAGATGGGAATGACATTTCCTTGGAATGTCTGATTTTTGAAGGGGGGAGGGGGTGACATTTTGCACTCTGCACACCCCATCAGAATAATGCAGTTGTTACGTGTGATGGTGGATGGAATTGCTTTAAACTACCCCATTGAACTCTGTTACCAAAGCCCACCTGGATTATGTGCTTATAGCTAACTGACCTTTGTCCACTTGTTAGATTACACTGGTTGAATGATTCAAAATGTTGTATACAGTGATGTGGTTACCTGACTAAGCTAAGAAACTATATCCTGAATGGGCATTGTGACACCTCCGCCCAACACTTAAGGTCTCTGTCTACAAGTACAGTTGACACAGAACTTCAGGTTCATCATCTACAATGGTTTGTATAACTGACTCTGAAATATTAACATGTACCATGCTACCTCCCAGAAGTTAAGAAATGAGACACTCAGACACATTACATAAATAACAACAGCTATTTTACTTGTCATTTACCCCAGACATTTTTAGCTATGATAAAGCATGTTTTCAAGCTGAGTGTTCTAGCTTCTATCCATTCTGGTTTAAAAGCCCACATTAGCGCTTGTTTCAAACCTTTCCTATAACTACTCTAGTCTAGATACAGATTTGCTGTATCCAAGACTGTCTGTAAGCTTCTCAGCCCCCCAAGCCTCTCTGTGTCGGAGGGAAGCCTTCTAGCTTGTCAGTGGGAGTGATAAGCACTAGGTAGCCTATCTACCACAAGAGAAGGGATTTCTGGCCCAGAAATTGTAGTTTATTGGCCGTTTGGGCAGTTTTTTCTATCTACTTCAACTTTCAGGTATAAAAGCCCGCATTTGTGCTTTTCCCGCCTTTCCTGTAACTAGTCTAGTCCAGATACAGATTTGTTGTATCCAGGACTGTATGTAAGCTTCTTAGCCTCCCCCACAAGCCTTTCTGTGTTGAGGGAAGCCATCTAGTTTATCAGTGGGAGAGATAAGCACTAAGTAGCCTATCTACCACAACAGGAGTGGTTTCTGACCCAGAAATTGAAGTTTATTGGCTGTTTGAGCACTTTTTTCCATCTCCTTCAACTTTCTGGCTTAAAAGCCCACATTTGTGCTTGTTTACCACCTTTCCTATAACTAGTCTAGTCCAGATACAGATTTGATGTATCCAAGACTGTTTGTATGCTTCTGAGCCCCCACAAGCCTCTCTGTGTTGGAGGGAAGCCTTCTAGCTCGTCAGTGGGAGTGGTGAGCACTAGGTAGCCTATCTACCACAAGAGGAGTGGTTTCTGGCTCAGAATTTGTAGTTTATTGGCCGTTTGGGCAATTTTTCCATCACTTTCAACTTTCTGGTTTAAAAGCCCACGTTGCGCTTGTTTCCCGCCTTTCCTGTAACTAGTCTAGTCCAGATACAGATTTGCTGTATCCAGGACTGTTTGCAAGCTTCTGAAAGGTGCCAAAAGTCTGCTCTTCCATTTTTCCTTTAGATCTGCTACTTCTCTCCTCTCCTGCACTTTTATTAGCTTATTAGTCTAGCACTTAACCATAACAGACTTCTTGTAACAATTATTGTAGCACACAAAAGTGCTACCAGCACTAAATGTTCTACAAGGAAATAGCTCCAGTACATATTAATGCCCACCCCTCCAGGCATGTCTAAAGGTCAGTTTTCTATGCTTTCTCCTGTTAACCTGGTGAACTTGGGCATCCTGAGGAAATGTAGCAACTGCCTCATGTTGTTGTCTTTCGGCTTTTCCCGGTTAGGGGTCGCCACAGCTGAACTCCGGTCCGCTTATGATTGGCAGTAGATTTTGACAAACACCGAGGTGCCAGCTCGACATTCAACCTTCAACGAAGGCACGCCCATTTACGCATGTCTTTCGAATGCCCACCCAACCGCGGGGAGGACATGCAGACTCCACACAGAAGGCACTCCCCGCACTCCAGCCGAGAATCGAACGGGAGAACCTCTTGCTGTGAGGCAACAATGCTACCACTGCACCACCGTGGCATATGCACACCGATAACACTCTCCTCTTACTTCCCAACACTCAGACTTGAGAGAGATGCACTTATACATCCAAATTGGAAGCCACGCACTCTCCAGCCAAGACCAGAATAGCTGGTCAAGAGGAGAAGGTCAACACTTGCACCACACCACATGGAACACAGAGCCCTCCAGAACACACACCAGCACTGCCTTCACATAAAAACACAAACCACACACCCACCTTCACGGAGGCTCTCAAGAAAAATCTACCGAAACAGCAGAGACCTCTAAGGCAGAAATGCACTCGACCACCACAACACAACGTTAATCATGAGACACATAACTCTACTAAACAGTGTGTCACTCAACCAAAGCCCCTAAGGCAAAACAGCATGCCTAGCACACTAGTCATAGGTGACTCAATAGTGAGGCACACTGAAGTCCCACTCACTAGGTTAAATTAGGAGAAAGTAACAGTCAGATGCCTGTCAGGTGCCAGGATCCACCATATAATGCACGCACTCAGGTCCCACAACAACAGGTACAAATATGACACCCTGGACTACATGAAAAGTGACATGGAAGAGCTCTCAGATTATGTATCCCAGGCGGGCACAACCCTAGCTCTGAGCAGCATCCTACCATCACCCAGAATGATATCACAGTACAAGCAGAAAATTATTGATTTCAACAACTGGCTAAGTTTCTGGTGTCATTCTAAGGGGATCCAGTATCTGTTTGCCTGGTATGACATGACTGACAGACCTCGATGCTTTGCCAGAGATGGGCTGCATCTGTCACCCTTGGGCTTCCGGATACTGGCCAAGGCTCTTGCCACCCCTATAGTGCCTTTTTTAGGTGGTGTTCCATAAACCAATTTACCACCGTAACAGCTACAAACAAATGCAATCTGAGGTTGAGGGTCATGCTGCTCAACGCTAGAAGTCTAAATCTCAAAATGTACTCGCTCGAAGCACTCCTTAAAATGGAGAACATCGTCATTTGTGCTGCAACAGAGACCTGGTTCAAGGCAGCAGAAAGCATCCCTGCACTACCAGGCTGTAACTCATTCCACACCTATCGCCCCAGAACTTGGAACAAAGCTCCAAAGATAGTGGTGTTTCCATATTCATAAAGGATGCGCACACCTCCATACTGATAGCCCAACATAATGCATCAGAGATACTTCAGGTGCAACTAACATTGAGTAAGACAGCAATTCAGGTCATACCCTGTTATAGGTCCACAACCATGTCCCAAGGCACTCACTCCATGTTCCTAAGCACCCTGGAGAATATTAGGGTCCAACCTAACATACTCATACTGGGCGACTTCAACTACCCCTCCATTAAATGGGAAAATTACTCATCTACCAATATACTTGCCCAACATTTCCTGGAATTTATTAATTCCAATGCCCTGGACCAGCTCATTCTTACCCCCACTAGAGGTAGCAACATCCTTGACCTGGTCATTGCTAACACGGGCGACCATTGCTATACACCAATAGTCAACTCCTCCCTGATTAGATCCGACCACAAACTAATCACCTTGGAAATCCACATCCCTCCCACCCCCCCACCCCCCGGTAAAGGTAACCACCATGAAAACTTCTCCAAAGCTAACTTTGGGCTCCTAAAAACAGAGGTGGCTAACTTCACGACACCCATGCAAATCGAAAATAGTTGCATGACCGCTGAATTATACACCAATGCACTGTACGAACACGTACACAAATGCATGGATCTTGCCATACCCAATAGAAACAAGACTCTCTCCTCCAAAAAAAGGAAGCCAATCTGGTGGTCCCCTGCCATACGCAAACTCTACAACAGAAGGAGGAAACTGATGCAGAATATGGTGAAGTCCCAAGACTGGAAAAACTCCCTTATCAGCCTCAACAAAAAGTTGAGATCCCTCCTCAAATCCTCTAAAGTTAGCTATGAAAACAGAATTGCACAGATAGTAAAGACAACCACAAGGCCTTCTATAGCTATGTAAAGAACCTCCACGTCAATACCCAGATTTGCTCTGAGCTACTGCACAATAGTACCTCCTGTACAGAGCCAACAGATATTGCCAATATACTGCCTGACAGATTCAGTGCCAACTGTCCCCCCCCCAAAGGACCAATCACAATACCAGTAGATTGCCAGGCACCCAACATTAATGCTGCACAGGTTAAAATAGCACTGTCCAAGGCCAAGAATACAGCTCCTACAGAACTTGACAAGATCCCTGGCTGTGTTCTACATTAACTACAGAGTGAACTGGCACCTCACCTGCATGCCCTATTCAACCACAGCCTCACCTCAGGCTTTGTCCCTACCGAATGGCACACTGCTATAGTCATCCCTCTCCACAAAGGAGGAGTGACTACAGACCCTGGGAACTATCGCCCCATTAGCCTGACAAGTCTGATATGCAAAGCTATGGAACACGTCATCATGGACCTAATAAACAAAGATATAGGGAATCTCCAAACTCTGGATCCCACACAGTTTGGTTTTGTTAAAGGTACATCATGCCTGCTCAACTTGGTTGACTTCTTTGAGTCAGTCACCAGAGATGTGGATGAAGGCAAGGCGGTTCATACAGCCTACCTTGATCTGGCCAAGGCCTTTGATACCATTCCCCACACTGGAATCACAGAAAAACTCACTAAGCTAGACATCAACCCCTATATATCACTAGGTGGGTTGCAAACTGGCTCACAGATAGAACTCATGATGTGAAAGTAGCTGATTCCAAGTCAGACTGCTGACCAGTCACAAGTGAAGTCCCACAGGGATGCAGGCAGACAACCCAAATGTGATGACTCCAACAGTGAAACACAAAGAACATCCATGGCCTTAAGCGCAATGCTAAAAAATGTGTCATCGTCCCCTTTGTGAAAAAAACAGTTCCCATGAACTACCACATTAATGGTAGTCCACTGAACAAGAAGGTGTTATAAGAGATCTGGGAACACAGGTTGACAGCAACCTCTCTTTTGACCACCACACTGCCACTGTGGTCAGAAAGTCCTTCTATGTGGCACATCTCATTACTAACGGTTTTGCATCCAGGAAGAAAGAGGTCATTGCCTCCCTCTACTCTTCCCTCATTAGGCCAACCATCGAGTACAATGCCCCATTTGGCATGTACCTCACTAGACACCTGCAACAACTGGAGAGGCCGCAAAAGCACCTCACAAAAAGGATCCTAGGCCTTAAACACTTGTCCTATACGGACAGACTCAAAAAACTCCCAACTATTCTCCGTCTCATATCACCTACTTAGAGGCGATCTCTGCTTGACTTATAAAGCTATGTCTGACCCAGCTCTGTTAGAAATGCTATATCTAAAGAAATCACAATCCCTCCACACCACACGCTCCAGAGACCTCAACCTCATTACCACAATCAACAGAACGTGCTGGAGGGACAGGTTCATAACCCAGAAACTGCCCATGTTATGGAATAGACTTCCCATACATGTCAAACAGAGCACCTCATTGGCCCTCTTCAAGAGAAATCTTGATGAGTGGATGAGAAATATAAATTCACCTCGGGGATCACTCCAATGGTGCTACTCGACAGAGGCACTGGAAACTAAGGTCAGTGGCACAATGCCAGTCTCCAGGGCCATTAGCTTAGTACACATCTATGAACCTGTGCAACAGAAAACAAGTTCAAGACATTTTCTCTTGGTAGTTAATTCACTCATTTATCTGTTTTATTAATGGTGAAATGAAATAAAAACTAACACTGACTTTTTTATAATAACAGATTAAACAAGAATCTGACATTTGGAAATGCTACAAGCTTCTTTATAGGAGTTTTCAATAACTTCTGCAAAAATACAAAAAGTATGTTCGGACGACACAGAATGTCAATGGAATCTAAAAACAGAAGTATTTTATTTATCCTTTGTTAACTATGTTAGTCCCACTAGGCTAACGGCCTCTTTACAGGGAAGAGTCCCAAGACGGTATTTACACTACTAGCAGAAATTTAACCAGGGCATCGGGAAATTCCCTTACCATTTTAATTTTTACATCCCCCAAGCTACCACTAACTCAAGCAAATACATGCATAAGGAATCTTTTTTTGAGAAGCTGTACTTCCCAGAATTACAACTACCAGCTTTATCTTAAAGAAGCACCACACGGGATGTGCAGTAGCAAACCACAACCTTGCAATGCCCACCTTGTACATAAAACAGTTGATAGTAGCATGCACACCTGAGTACTGGTAATGTTAATAACAAAATTAATACAGCAAAATTGGCTACTGTGTGACTGATGAATATTCCTGTTTTAAGTCTTAAAAATTCTATGTGCAACACTGTTCCAGACTGAAAGGTTTTGATATACCATCATTGCTAGGAATGTTCTACTCATTTCCATAGTACATGATACTGAGCCCTATTCATTGATCAAAAGAACTCAAGTATGAAGAAGCAGTTAATAACCATGCTGTGAGCTTCACAACTCAAGTCATCAGTAAGTATTCAATCAGCTTTAATTTGTAACCTTATTTAACTTTTCAGTCATCATTCATATACCTAATGTGGGTGACTGACATTCCTTAAGCCCCACTTTCTTTTCCTGTGAAGCTGAGGAATCAACATTTATATATGTGTACTTTTAATTACATGAGCTTACTAACTCCAGCAGTAAATAAATGAGTAGGCAGTAGTGGTTATGGGGTGCATGTTTCCGTGGTCTGGGAGTTCCAGTCAAGCCTTTCAGTCACTAAAACCAAGCCCCAGAGCAGGGGCGGCCTTAGGTCAACTGATGCCCTAGGCAAAAGGACTCCATGGCGCCCCCTCCACACCACACGGTGCCCCCAACCTGGTCTACCTATACCAAATAAATACTGGAAAAGTGCCCCTGCTAGAGCAGTGCCCTAGGTGGCCGCCTAGTTGGCCTACGCCTAAGGCCGGCTATGCCCCAGAGTGCATGACAATGTTTGTGTGGTTCTTCTTTGATACACCCAACTACCTCACTGCAAAATCAAATGGTACTCTGAACAAAATTTAAACATTTTACTTTGACAAATGCTGTACATGAACAATCAAGTATACCTACTCTTCCATGAGACTAGGCTTTTCCCAACCTTCAAGTCTCCAATGTACAAAACAGCAATAACAACTTTCTAATGGAAATCACTGCTGCTGTCTTTTCTACGTTTGCTGGTAGTGATTCCCTCATTTTGGGAGGTTTCTCCCTTCTTCAAGTTTAACAGATCACATAAGAAAGTTGAGGGTGTTTGTTGACCTTCCCCCATATGGGGGTCTAGAGGGACTGCACCCTTGCAAGAATGGTTACAGGTAAATTTTTCTTCATGTTGTACATTTTTGGTTCTACGATGAATCTCTAACTTCCACAAGGCCAACAATCCAAAGTGCTGAAAATTAATGCCCGAAACACAGAAGGGCATAATGTTTACCCATTAAGTATTTTTGCAAGGGGCAAACCCCCAAGCACTTCCAAAGTGTAGGAGGTCAAGACCCCATACCCTACTGTTATATACAGCAAAGGCACGTTTGCATCAACTCGAAGAAGGGAGGAATTTCCTAAAAGCCTAAAAGAAATTAATCATTGCCAGTGCACACTTAGAAATAGCACCAGTGATAAATTATGGACAACAACTTTCAGTGTTCTTCCTTTCGATGTTTTTTTTTGATAGCAACTGAAGCGCTGGAAATTTCCCCTCTACCAAATGCAGAGGAGCTTTGCTTTTATGTGTGTTTAGTGACTTGGTTACTCACCGACTTGTAATTCAAATTTTCATAGTGGAACCGAATAAACTACAAGATGTGAACAAAAAGGAGAATAAAATGTTCAGCTGTGCAGCAGAAATGAAGCATTATTAAAATACAGCAAGTTGTATAATAAGTTACAAATGCTTAATTATTTTAAGTTTTTAAGTTTTAGTGGAAGGCACTTTAACATTGCAGAAATGTTTGAAGTGACAAATCATAGAGTAACAGAAAGATGCCCGAAACATGTCTCGGCCATTAAGAGAAGACTGGTTTGAACAATGTCACAAAAAAAAAAATTTTCTAAGCTTGTTTCCTGCCTTTCCTGTGAGTAGTCTAGTCTGGATACAAATTTGCTGTGTCCAGGACTGTTTGTGGGCTTCTGAGCCCCCAAGCCTTTCTGTGTTGGAGGGAAGCCTTCTAGCTTCATTTTATTTCTTACAACTAGCCAGTTTTTTAGTTTCAGCACTCAAGTCTGTTTCTTTGAGCTCAGCACTTGTTCAGAACTCATTGTAAGTACTAAATAAGCTATAAATTACTACAGCACTCAACTTTCTTCATTTGTCTAGAGGAAAACAGTTTCTAGCACTTAACAAATAAGCACCTATCCAGGCATGTCTAAGGGTCAGCTCCCGGTGTTTTCTCCTATCTACCTGATGAATCTGGGCATCTTGGGGCAATGCAGCAATTGCCTCATGTACACAGACAACCCTCTCCTCTTACCACCCAACACTAAAACCTGCGAGAGATGCACTTATACAGCCAAACTGGAAGCAAAGCTCTCTTCACCCAAGACTGGACTAGACAGTCAAGAGGAGTAGATAAACACTTGCACCACACCACACTCATCACATAGTCCCTCAAAACCTACACCACCAAAACAGAAAAACCTGCCCATGCAACAGGGACCTCCAAAGCAGAAATACAAGCAAATTCCACCCCCCATCACAACCCAAATGACACAGTCCACAAACTCAGTGTGCCACTCAACCACAGCCCATAAGGCATAGCAATGTACTCAACACTCTAGTCATTGGTGACTCTACAGTCAGGCACACTGATGTTCCACTCACCAGGCTAAACAAGGAGAAAGTTACTGTCAGCTGCCTGTCGAGTGCCAGGATCCACCACATAACGCACGCACTCAGGTCACTCCACAACAAATACAAACATGACTCTGCCATTGTCCATGTTGGTGTGAATGACCTGAGACGTACCTCCCTGGACTACATGAAAAGGGACATGGAGGAGCTGTCCGATCTTGTAGCCCAGGCAGGTATGACCCTAGCCCTGAGTAGCATCCTGCCATCACCCAGAATTATACCACAGTACAAGGACAAAATGATTGACTTCAACAATTGGCTAAGCTTCTGGTGTCATTCTAAGGGGATCCAGTATCTGTCTACCTAGGATGACATGATCGACAAACCAAAATGCTTTGCCAGAGATGGCCTGCACCTTTCGCTCCTGGGATTCTGGATACTGGCTAAGGCTCTAGCCACCCCTATAGTGCCTTTTTTAGGCAAGGTTCAAATGACAAATTCACCACCGTAACAGGTACAAGCAAGCAGAAACTGAGGGTATTGCTACTCAATGCTAGAAGTCTAAACCTCAAAATGCACTCACTCGAGGCACTCCTTAAAATGGAGAACATCGACATCTGTGCAGTGACAGAGACCTGGTTCAAGACTCCAGAGAGTACCCCTGCATTACCAGGCTATAATTCATACCACACCTTTCGGCCACCTAATCTGGACTGAAACATTAAAGGTGGAGGCATGTCCATATTCAATAAGGATATCTACACCTCCAGGCTAGCTGCTCAGCATAATGCATCCGAGATTATCCAAGTGCAACTACCTCTGGGCAAGACCGCACTCCAGATTGTAGCTTGCTACAGATCCCCCACCATCCCCCAGGATTCCCACTCCTCATTTCTTGATACAATGGAAAATATTAGGGTACAACCTAACACCCTAATAATGGGCAATTTCAACTACCCCACTATTAACTAGGAAAACTACTCATGTACCAACACTTGTGCTCAACGTTTTCTGGAATTCATAAATTTCAATGCCTTGGATCAACTTATCCACACCCCCACCAGGGGCAGCAATATCCTAGACCTGGTTATTACCAACAAGAGCAACTGGTGCCCCACACCAGAGGTCAATTCCTCATTGGTCAGATCCGCAAGCTAATCACTCTAGACATCCACATCCCTCCCCCACCCACCATTAGGGAAACCACCGTAATAAATTTCTCCAAAGCAACTTCACGCTTCTTAAGACAGAAGTGGCAAACTTCACGACACCCATGCTGACGGATAATAGAGGTATGACTGCCGAATCCTACACAAATGCACTTTATAAGCACTTACACGAGTGCATGGATCGTACAATCCCTAACAGAACCAAGATGCTATCCTCCAAAAAAAGGAAGCTAATCTGGTGGTCCCCTGCCATAAACAAACTCTACAACAGAGGAAAGAAACTGTTGCAAAAAAAGAGTAAAATCCCATGATTGGAGGAACTCCCTGGTCAGCCTCAGTAAGAAGCTGAGATCCCTCATAAAATCCTCCAAAGCTAGTTACGAAAACAAAATCGCCACGGATTCTAAAGACAACCACAAAGCATTCTATAGCTATGTCAAGAATCTCAATGGCAACACTCAGATCTGCTCTGAGTTACAGCACAATGGCACTAAATATACAGAACCAACTGATATTGCCAACATCCTGGCAGATAGGTTCAGTGCTAACTTTACCCCCTCTCATCCCCTAAAGGGCCCATCTCTATACCGGAAGAATGCAAAGTTCCTGTAATCACAGCTGCACAGGTAAAAAACACACTCTCCAAAGCCAAGAACACTGCATCCATGGGACCTGACAACATCCCAGGCTGCATTCTACATGAACTACAGAATGAACTGGCACCCCACACCTTAGTACTATGTTCAATCATAGCCTTACCTCAGGCTATGTGCCCAGTGAATGGCGCACAGCGACAGTTATCCCACTCCACAAAGGGGGAGCCACCACGGACCCCGGAAACTACCGCCCCATTAGCCTGACGAACCTGGTCTGCAAGTCTATGGAACTTATAAACAAAGACATTGGTAATCTCCAACCTCAGGACCCCACCCATTTTGGGTTTGTAAAAGGCAGATCATGTCTCCTAAACCTGATAGACTTCTTTGAAGCGGTCACCAAAGCCTTAGATGAGAGTAGGGTGGTTCATACACAGCCTATCTAGATCTCGCCAAGGCTTTCGACACCATCCTCCACTCTGGAGTTATACATAAACTCACTAAACTAGGTATAAATCCCTATGTCGCAAGATGGGTTGCCACCTGGCTCACTAACAGAACCCACACTGTGAAAGTAGCAGACTCCAAATCCAACTTCAGACCAGTGACAAGTGGAGTACCACAGGGTTCAGTCCTGGGTCCTCTCCTGTTTGGTATCTACTTCTCTGAAGTACAGGCTAACAGAGAAGGGCTTTGGCTAACGAAGTTCGCAGATGACTGCAAACTTGGAGCCATAACCAAAATTCCAAAAGATGTGGACATCCTACAAAAGGGCCTCGCTGAGACAGATGCCTGGTGTCAAAGCCATGGCCTCAAGCTCAACGCCAAAAAGTGCATTGTCAACCCTTTTGGTAAAAACTCTGTACCCATGAACTACCACATAGGTGGTATTCTACTTAACACCGAAAGTGTGATAAGAGACCTTGGGACACAGGTGGACAGTAGTCTCTCCTTTGATAATCACATCGCCACAGTTGTCAGGAAATCCTTCTACGTGGCACACCTCATCACAAAAAGTTTCTCATCTAGGAAAAAAGAGGTCATTGTTCCCCTCTACTCGTCACTCATTAGACCCATTATAGAGTACAACGCCCCTTTTGGTATTTACCTCACAAGACATCTACAACAACTGGAAAGGCCACAGAAATACCTCACAAAGAGGATTACCGGCCTCAAACAGATGTCCTACACAGACCGGCTCAAAAAACTGCAGCTTTACTCCATCGCATATCGTCTACTCAGAGGCGATCTCTGCCTAACACACAAAGCTATGTCAAACCTAGAGCTTTTGGACATGCTCCTCTTAAAGAAATCCCAATCCCTCCAAGCTACACGCTCTAGAGACCTAAACCTTGTCACCACAATAAACAGAACATGCTGGAGGGATAGATTCCTGTCCCAGAGACTTCCCGTACTCTGGAACAAACTACCTACCTATATCAAACAAAGCTCTTCATTAGCACTCTTCAAGAAAAATATTGATGATTGGATGGGAGATGGGATATTCACCCCAGGGATCACTTCTGTGGCTCTGCTTGACAGTGGCACAGGAAAATAATTTTCTTGGATGGCGAAAGCCAGGGTACCTTTTGGCTAGGCTTATATAGGCCCTAGGGGCAATAGCCTAGTACCTACCTATGAACCTATGAACAAAGACCACTAGTGACACCTTCTTCAAAGAATCATAATCATTACAGTATACGCAGACCACTGAAGACAGACAAGTCACTTGATCTACCTGTTGTGTATGGGGCTGGAGCACATGAAGTGAAGATAGTGAGAAAAAAGCACAGTGATCATTTCTTGTTCTTTTAAAATTAGAAACACAGTTCATACTTATCTTCTGAGAATGCTGCGATTTCCTAAACAGCACTGCAACGCAAACTCTGTGGGCCAGAGAAATATACTTTCTCACATAAGCTGTTGCCTTTTCATCTACCCAAAATGAAAGTGAAGAAAGTGAGCAAGCAATACCTTTTTTATTAGGAATATAGTTCATGTAAATGTTTTGGGAAAGTCTTCTTTTATTAAATGATGAATGGTGACTGTTATTTATTGCATTTATCTTACGTGTACAGTATCACATTCAAACTGAACTGGACTGAAGTATTTGATGTTGGTTTCCATACATTTTTTAGATGTCTGAATTCTACTTTAAACCGCAACCGATACATCAGACTTGAGCAGAAAGTGCTTAAGAATAAAAAAATTGGCAAATACCTGATCAGAAAGCCAAAATGCCATTAAGTATTGGCATTTTTCTACAAACTGGACTAAAATCAGAAGTGTGGGGGGATGCCAGGAGTTTTTTGGTAGCAGGTGCTTAGTAGCTTCTTTTAGAAGTTTTTTAAACACACACACACACACACACACACACACACACACACACACACACACACACACACACACACACACACACACCATTTCAATTATAACTGAAGGCCTTCTTAGACCAGCAGTATTGAGACCATGAGTGTCCGTCACAAATTTGACTCTTATTGCATTTTCTTACAACATGAAGACAATCTCTAGATTATTCCACTGCTCTTGTACACTGCTTTATTGCTTTAGAGCAAAAATCTTTATGCTGCATTTTGCTGAGTTATTGATAGTCTTTGCACTTCTTGCTAACGAATCAAACTCAAACTGTAGGACATTAACTCATCTCTAATGGTTAGGACAGCAGGAGAAAGTCACATGAAGAATGACCCATTTTTATGCGACTTTCAGCTTAAACGGGGAGACTTGAAACTATGGACTTCTTTATGCCTTTTGATTTTCAACAACAAAGTTACTTTACTCTGTCAAAAAGACTGTCACTGTGGTACTTCATAGACCACTTTTATCTGTCATTTAGCTATTTACTAACAGTATCCTTTTGCCACCAGTACCTTCACAGCTCAAGATTTGCACAAAAAAAGCACAACATATTCTATTTTTTTTTTCTTAATGAAGAGAAATATTTCTGCTGTCAATAAATTAGCATGTCTGTGTAGACAACCATTTCCTGAGCTGCATGTACCTTCTCAAAAAAAAAAAAAATACACTGAGGCATGCTTTACACAGTTTTACTGTCAGCATTCATCAGAGCACCTGGCCTTTACATATAAATACATAAATGACTTAAAGTATCTCTACCTCCCTTTTCCACAAAAACATATATGTACGCTTTACTTACACTAGTATTTACACGCCTTTTCTATGGTCTGCAAAGTACGTGTCATAATACTGACAAGAGACTGGCTGATATACATGTTTCCATTTTCACAAAGTATTCCTACAGATTGCTACTGGTCATACATATGCATTTCTGCAAATAAGTTACATTTAAAAGTGATCACATGAGCATTATTAAAAACATGCTTTTGCTGGGAACAGCTATATTCATATTGTTTTTGAAGATGCATGGTCTTATAAATGCTGCTGTCAAAAATGGCAGCTATACAGCAGCAATATCAGTCCATGGCAATAGACTAAGGCTATAGCAGAGGAAAAACTGATAAAGTTAGAAAACAGAGTTCAAATCCTGAATGTTGATGCAGTCTAGTAGTGGAGTTATAAGCAAAACTGAGCAAATGAATGAATGAATCAATCAATCTATCAACTATAGATAGATAAATAAATATGGGTGGGGGAAAACAAAATGCAAACTAGCAAGTTAAATCTGTTAGTGATTTGAGTGAAGGCAAAAATTCAAGTCAGAAAATTTAAGCCAGCATGCAAATTACATACAAGTAAACAAAACTCGATACGTACACCTCTGAAATGACACAGAAAAAAAATGGTAACTGACGTCTAAAATCTTGAAGCAATTACAGCTAAGAGGTTTTAACAATGACCAGACACCCCTGATAAACTAAACTGAAACATTCTGAAGAGTTACTCCGAGTGTGAATGCTTGAAGAACAGTCACTGTCCTGCACTGGTGAGTAAACTAGGATGGAGTTTATGATGGATGTGGCTCCATTCATTTGGGGCAGTAGATTACAGATTTTCACTCTCC